>NC_041230.1:50326262-50350756 GCF_002837175.3 Physeter macrocephalus | reverse complement strand
AAAAAACACACAGAGATGAACACACACACACACACACACACACACACACACACACACACACACACACACACACAGAGAAATATGTAATACTGTTGGCTGCTGTCATTCAGATGTGAGTTGAATCCATAGTTTGGCCTTTTCCTTAGCTTCCACCAGATAGAAATTAACTGGACTCCCCCAGGCAACTATCTTTTTGGAAGGAGGTAAAGAAAGAACGATATTCTCAAGAACCCAGCTGTACTTTTACCTCAACAGTGAACTTCAGACTGAGACTCAACGTAAACATCCAAATGCTGGTACTTTTAGATAATGCAGTTATTGGGTACATTGGTTTGTTGGGCAACGGCACTGTAACACATAGAGGATATTTCTAGAAAAAAATAGATTTTATTTAATGGAAAGCCCAAGGGCTAAAGACAGAAAAGAAGGGATGGAGGCAGAGCAGGAGATATTAGCTAAGATGACTGTTGGGGCTTTTAATATAGACTGTGGTATTACATAAATTCCAGAGCACATATTCAGCCTTACAGTTTATTAAATCTCTTTGGGGACTTGCTAAAAAAGTCGTTCAGACATACGAACTCTACCACTTTGCAATTCCTTTCACCACTTATATCTCTGTTTCCCCAGTGCTTTTGAAATCTTACAGGCTGTCACATGTTGAACCCATCTCAGAGCAAGAGATGCCCTCTGCAACTCTCACAGTCTTTCCTCCCCATCAAAAATGTTCTGCAAATAAACACTGCCCTTAAAATACAACATATGAAGTTGCAGGGGCACTAGAAGACACTGATTCTCACTTAAAATCCTGAAAATCAAGATTCTGACTCCAATAAAAACCTCTCCATTTTAAATCAACATCTCAGAATTCCGTGGAAACATTTTTAGTCACTCCCAAGTGACTGCTCTCCAAACCTGAACCACTCCCTAAAATCCTAATTCTTGGGGGATTACTCATTCGTTGTTAGAACTTTTGCCTAGATGATTCCCCCACCCCCAGCCCTAATTGGGTTGGGGGTGGGGGAATCATATTTACAGTGGAATTTCTAGCTCATGTCCTCTCTTGCTTTGTTTCACATTCATTATTTATCATAGCCAAATTCCAGAGGCCACTTCTGGTAAGGCCTTACCCAAAATGCCCCAGGGGAGAAGAGAGGTGACTGCTCAGCTTTGCCAGCTTCCAGCCATTGTTGCTTAGAATTCCTCTTCCCCCTTCCAAAATGCCTAAAACAGCAACCTAGCCAATAAACTTACAGAGATTGACGGCTTCCAAAGCCAGACCCAGAGTATTACAACTGTGGTAGAAAAACACACACATACTTGCCTGAACACCACTAAGGCCGAGTGACTAATTTGCTTTATTACATTGTTTTTCCCCTTTCCTCTGTTTTCTCTCTGCCTCAGGAAAGTTTTGTTTTTGCTTGCTGACTCAAAGCCTCCAAGATTCTCCCCGCCTTTTGCTATGGCACACAGAGCTGTGCACTTGAACCTCTTGCCAGTTAACTGATTTGCACCAAAATGATTTCCCTGCAAGGTGCTATTGCTACCAGGATATCAATTGCTGTCCTAATGTGGACGTTTGCTCTGATTATGAATTACAATCTAAGAGAGAAATAAGCCTCTTAGGGCGGGCAATTAAATTCTTCGTAAAACCTCTGCTCCCCCATCCTAAAGAAACTGAGAGAGCTGACAGCCTTCAGAAGCCACCTGTGTCAGTCAGGCCCTGGGAGAGGAGACACACCAATTGCTTTGCAAAAGGCATTATGTAAGCCCCTAGTGCATAGGAATTGCTGGGTGCTGTCATGTGGTCTGATTTGCTCGAAGGAAGACAAAACTTCGGCCAAACCCTGGAATCCACACTGAGGTCAAAACATGCCCACGGAGAAAAGGACTGTAAAGTCCTGGGTAAGGCAGTGGTAAGTGCTCCCAGACACCTCAAGCTCCCACAGTGCTAGGCCTTGTGCTAAATGCATTACCCAGGACATGCTGTTGAATCCAATCCAATCTGCCTAGCAATCCTAGGAAGGTGATAAAATTACTTCACCACAGAGAATCTGGAAGCTCAGAGAGGTTAAGCAAGTTGCCCAGGTGGTACCACTAGCATATGGCAGAGAGGATCCGTCTGAATCAGAGGCATGCTCTGAACCACCCTGCTAAATTGGGATATCTATATATCTATATATAGATATATAGATATATATACACATACACACACACACTACCTCAGGGATAGAGTTCACAAAGTCTAGAAAACTGGCTCACAGACAGGCATAGGATTTGTGGCAGAACTTAAAGCTACAGGGGTCCCAAGAGAATCAGCCCAAAGCCCTAGTAGAAGAAGAGTATGACTGGGCAGTGATGAATGGGGGCTGTGTATCCAGGGAAGAAAGAAGGCATGAGTTCGGAGGGGGCTCAGCCGCCAGGCACCCTACTCTGCCCCCAAGCACTATCATCCACCCTCACACCCAACTCTGAGTCATTACCATGGTTACTGCTTCCTGGGACACTGACCCATTTCCAAAGTCTAACCCCAACATTGATGCATCAGTGGTCTCCCCTTAGAAGGCTGCTTTGCATCTCTGCATCCCAGCCAGCCCCTGCCTGGGACTCTAGCTGCCTCATCCTCCCTCTCACCCCACTCACACACTCACACATGTGCCTCTTCCCCTGGCATCCAGGAGTCCTGGCCAGGAACTCAACACTCATTTCCAGCACCCCAAGGCACTCCCTGTCTCCTTCCGTCCTCTCTGCCTGGCCCTGCCTTGATCTCACCCACCCACTTGTAGCCTGCTAGCTCATGCCAAGTCCCATAGGCTGCCAGGAAGGCCAGGGGGGACTGTGTAACAGTGGTCTCAGAAATCAGGCCCCCGAGCAGGGCTGAGCCTGCCGCCAGCCAGCACCTCCAGTCTGGCCTCCTGAGAGTACTGCTTTCCTGCCCACAAACTTCCTGAGATCTCCGAGATGCAGAGATGGTTGCTTAAGGACCACGTCTCCACGCCCCCTCTCCCGGGTCGCCGGCCCTTCCCTCTCGCCTCAGCGCTCGGAGGGTTAACAGGCAGCTGCAGCCTGGTGGGCAAGGCTTGAACTTTTCTCCGCGCTCTGCGCCCGCCCGGGAACACAGCAGAAGCGGCATTAAGGGCTCAGGGCCGGAGCTCCAGTGGGCCAGACAAAGGGGGCGCGGGGTGGGAGCGGCGGGGTGGGCCTGGGGCCTGGGCGAGGGGACGCGCTCAGGCCCTTCCGGGCCCGAGGTCAGGGAGGGAAGGGACCCCGATGCGGGCGCGGCCGGCGCCTTTGAGCGACAGCGGCAGCCGGGCTGCGGCGTTCGGCTGGCCAGAGGCGCCTTCCAGCGCGCCGCCGGGCTGGGCGAGGGGGCCCGGGCGCCCCGGGAAGTCGGCGATGCCGGGCCGGCCTCTCCAGCCCGGCAGCCCGCAATCCGGACCCGAGCTGCGCTTCCCCGCTCGGCGCTGGGTTGGGGGAAACCACGACTCCTTGGAGTCGCTTCCAGCTGAGTCTCCGATGCGTGAGCCTCCGGAGGAGGCGAATCAAAGTTACCCCACTTGGTGTAGGCGAGAATGTCGCCCCTGCTTGCAAAAAAAAAAAAAAAGGACTCGGAGCTCTCTCCACATCTCCCGAACATATACACACACAACCCGGAGTGGGAAACCAGGCCCACCCCCTCGCCCCCCAGGATCTCAGGGGCTGGGAATGACCTCCCTTCTGAGCCCCGAGCTGTCTTCGCCGCCGCGCCCGGAGTCCCCCGACCCCCCGAAAACCCCCTCGCGCAGCCCGCGCCAGGCAATCGGAAGGCAGAAACGGGGCGCGGGGTGCGCCCAGCAGCCTCTCTTCCCTACCTGGGACAGGAGAACGCACAGGACGAGCGGAGTTGTCGGCTGCATTTTGCCCAACTAGAAGCGCCTGGCGGCGTTTTCATTCATGCACGCGGCTGCACTGAGCATATTTTCCGTGGGAGCCAGGCTTTGAGGAGAGGCTCTGCCTCGCCAGCCAGCCAACTTCCCAAATAGATCAGCGGCAGCATCACGAAAGCATTGGGTAGAGGCTGATGACCAGGACCAATGGCTTTACAAGACGGATTCCTTCATAAAGCTCCCTCGTTTTTGCATGGCAGTTACGGGGCGAGCACCTCGCGCAGAGCGAGCCCCTCGGAGGAGGCGGCCCGTTCGCTTTTTTGGACTGTTGGGGCCCAGCCCCACAAATCACGCTGAGCAACGCCAGCTGATGCCACTTTTCCAAAGAATGGAATTCCACCGGGTACTGGCGGCCACTTCCAGCCCAGTGCAAAAGATTTTCTTTATTTAAAATGTTAATAAGATCCACTTTATTTCCAATAAATCAAATAAAATGACCCCAGCAGTTCCAGCCCTTTCTACGCCAGGAAAGACTTGGCGGTGGATTTTTTTGTTTTCTTTTTCTTTCTTCTTTTCTTTTTTCAGTGTGGCCCAAGTCATGATGGTGTTTGGTGTTTCCCTGCCATCTCACAAATCACAAAGATGACAGACCAATTCTAGCTTGCAGAAGAAAATCCATCAAGGGCCAAGAGATTTTATTAACTGCTCAGGTGAGAGTCTGACTGGCCGCCTACTCCAGAAATGTGCATCTGGCACCAAAGTTGAGGCCATGATTTGAGGAAACTTTTTTTCTCTCTCTCTGGATGTGTTCTTTTAGAAGCTTCTAGCTATCTCCAGGGATTGGGAACAGTAGTAACCACTGTTCAAGGGATTTTATAAGTGGGGTGCTATGGGAATGAGGGTAAGAGGGCTATCTAGGTCTAACTTTCCCAGTAGGAGTTTAAGAATATGCAGTAAAGACCTTACTTTCTCATTTCCATGCAGCCTCTTTCTAAAAAAATTTAAGGTGTTTTATAATAAAGGACAATTTTTCAATAGAATTTATGCAAGAAAAATTAAGAATCTGGGACAGGAGGAAAAATTCAGAAAACTGAAATACTAAACCCAAACGCTAACGTATTTCCTCTGATTTGGATCTGAGCTTCCTGGTGGCCAAAGCAATAAGAGAAACATTTAAATTACATAGTTCTTGTAGATACAAGTATACAAATATCTTCTGACACAATTTCCCCAGCAGTAAATACTGGACTAAATGTATGATGTGACATCTAATATAGCAGGACACTGTGCAATGGACCATGCCGAGATCCAGTGGGTTGGGCTGTATTCCCAGCATCTGGCACAGAGCCTGAAACATGGAGACAATCATTAGTGTGTGTTACACAGATGTCTAGACTTAATCAAGAAGTAGCAGACGTTGGGGTGGGGCAAAAAATCTGGAGCCACATTGCCTAAGCTTAACCCCCAGCTCTGCTACTGACTAGTAAGTTTCTCACTCCCTGTGCCTCTGTTTGATCACTGGTTAAGTGAAAATACAAATTGTACTTAACTCACAAGTTTGTGGTGAGGATTAAGTGACAGAATAACCACTCATTAAATGTAAACTAATGCACTTTTTAAAATTCCTTCATTGTCAGCAGTTTGGTCATTGCATCTGATGAAGATGCAATGCCATCTGACCACCTGACTGCATTAGCCAGCACTAGCCCAACAGATGGCAATGTTGGCCAAACAGCCCCCAGAAGAGCCCAGGAAAGGTGGATGCTGCTGCTTCTTCCAGTCTCTTCAGCTTTCCACTGTTCTCTTGCCTAGGTAGGCATCCACCTCTGAGTCTCTGAGAAGTGCAGGCAGCGTCTGACAGATGATCTGATTGTCCCAGCTTGGAACCCATGTGTGTGGAGATCCATACCCACATTAAGCCCACCATTAAGAGTAAAACAAGGTACTTTGAAGTCAAAGAGACTTCAGATCAAGGCATCCTGAAATACCCTAATTTTTCTCCATTCCAGGGTAGCAGCCATCTTGTCAATCAGAGGTCAACTGAGCTAAGCCCATGGATTTAGCAGACGTGGAGACAGAGAGAGAGCAGAGGACATCTTGGGAGATGATCAACCACGATAAGGGGTGAAGAAGGCAGTAAGATGATGTTCCAGCCACTTTTCCACAAGCAGCCGCTTGGGCAGAGAAGCACTCCTAAGGGTAGGGTGTGTGCAAGGCCACCTTGTCTAAGGTGCAAAGCAGAATTACTGATTTCATAGTGCTGGCAGCTCTTTCCGTGGTCTTCCCAGCCCATCTCCCTTGCTGCCACTCACCAAACAGGTCCAGTTTTCCCCATGTTTTGCAGGGTTGCACTTGCTGGCCCCTTTGTGCTTACCATGGGGCCGTGTGACTAGTTCTGGCAAATGAGCTGGGAGCAGAAGTGACAGGTGGAGCATTTAATCACCAATGTGAGACAGATTGGTTTCCCTGGAGTAGGTGCTGTGATGGAAATTTGTGCAGGGGGCTTGCTGGGGAGTGTTCTCACCACAGCCACTGCGGGAGGGAGGAAAACAAGACTGGCAGAGGGTGAGGCGGAGGACTTTGCAGTTGCAGCAGAGGCCTCAGCCAATCCCAGGGGAGCTCCGAGGCTAGAGCGGCCCTTTAGAGATGAGCCTAACAGAGGCAGGGGGCTGTGCCTTAGTGCCCCCAGTGGGCCAGCTGTTGGCTGTTCCCAAGGGCAATATTCCAGTCTGACCTCAGCTTTGTCAGCTCTATAGAAAACTAAGGTGTGACCCATAACAGGTAACCAGAGGCTGTGATGCCCAGGCTGGAGATGACCTTGTGCACCTGATGGTACCAGCGAAGATGGATGTAGATTTGCCTGGCTGAAGTCCTGCTCACTCTGTCTCCAGCCAGGACCTGCACAGGCATTTACCAAAGTCCTGGGCTTTTGTCCTGAACTGTTCTACTGGCAGGCAGAGTGGCTCCAGGCAACCTCACCTGATTTTAGGTGAGTGTACCCAAAGGGCCAGTCTCCATTCCTTCCTACCTCAGCCCCCACAGGTTGAATTTTAGGGGCTGGGGGGAGTTAATTTCAAGAGTCTTCTTAGGCCCTGAGGCTCACCTCTAGAAACCCATGGAAGCTAGGAGGTCGAAAAGATTGGTCCACAAAATGAGACCTGGATTGGGATCTCTGGACTTTACTTATATTGGGTAAGTTGCTTTTACTCCCCAAACCTCAGTTTCTTCATCAGTAAAATGGGAATAATAACATAACACTCCAAGGATTGTTGTAAAAATTGATGTCACTTTTCCCCTCTATCCCCTACTCCCCTCTACTCTCAGAGAATGTGCATCTTGCCAAAAACATAATATCAGGTTTTGTTCAACAAAGACAGGAGAAAAATCATTTCACTCCAACGATAAGAGGCTTCTGAAGAAGAAATCCATTTCTGTTTGTTTGTTTTGCCTTGTTTTCCCTTCAGCTCCCTAATGAGGGTCTTTTGGCTGATGTATTGATTGATGGTGGTAAGTAAATACTGAAGCTGAAAACCACCCCCTACCTACCCTGACTCTATCTCCTCCCACCCCAGCCCACACCAACCCCTGACTGCTTTTGCAGCTTGCAGCTGTGGGCTCCCCAGAAGCTGTGTCTGCATTCAGACACATTCCAGGTTCACACTCCTTTTCTGGGCACATCATTCTGGCTTTGGAGCTGATGGAATCATCCAACAGTCAGCAGCTGTCTCCTGAGGTGCCAGGGATTGAGACTGTTTCCTCTCATTGACTGACATGATGAAGAACTCATTTCTGAGTGTGTGGAGGTGGCCATGTGGGTGAGTGCAGTGCTTGTGTGTTATGTGTACAAGTGCGTGGGCGTGTGTATATGAAAAGGGGGCAACAGGTGTATCATCCAGCAGAGATAATTTGTTCAAATTTTGGTACCTCTGAATGTGCTGCTGTGATGAGGCATTTGAATAGACAGTAATAAACCAAATAGATGCCATTACGAGAGGTAACACTTATCAGGTATGCCAGGAGCCCCTGGTAACTGGGATATACTGGGACAATGGGGAGGGAAGCCCATCCTATACAGCCTTGTAACAGGCTGAAGCTGAAGCTATACCTCTCCCAGCGGAATAGCCTGCTAAAAATACCCAGGATGATGACAATACACCATCTCACAACACCTGGCCACCAAAAAGGATCCCTGATTGCTCTTGAGCCATGAACCTGATTTATCTTCTTCAAAGCCCTTTATGTTACTTGACCTTATACTATAAATGGTCACTTGCATTACTGTCTCAATTATTCACTCCAACTTATACCTATATCCTTTACACCTTGACTTTGGGTTTGGCCACACAAACCCAGTTATAAGCCAAGGCCCCAAGAGGCCCTGTGCATTTCATCTGGCTCTTGCTAGGGCCTCTGCCAATGAATGCCTTCAAAGGCACATTCATAGACTAGCTCACTGGTCAGAGAAGGAGAGATGAGCACCCCCATGGACCCAGAGACGCTTGAGCAAGCCTAGCAGAGCGCCACCCAGATCAGCTGGCCCACAGGTATATGAACTAAAAATAAATAATTGCTCTAAATCGGGGGATGGTTTGTTACACAGCAATAGCTAACCAATAATTACATTGGCTTGCTTGTTGTCTGTCTATTCCTCTGGAATATAAGTCCCACATCTGTCTTTTGCTGCTGTGTGCTCAGCTTCTAGAACAGTGTCTGGCACATAGTAGGTGCTCAAATGATTTTTGTTGAGACGATGCATTGAATGGCTTCTGTACTGAAAAAAGTGATGCTGATATGAAACCCCCCTACATGTACTGCCCTATCAGAAATACCTTCTGATGGTGACAGTTCAGTCCTCCTACGTGGAAAGCATCCTATGACCTTGACAGTCTCCACTGCCATGTGGCCATCTAATTCGGCCTATGACAAGGCAAGTTCTTCCTATGATAGTCTAGACCAGTATTAGACAAAATAAGGAACATTCCACGGAGACTAGTGTGAACAGGTAGGTGCTTGGGGATCTTTGGTGAAGGACACTTGGGGTGAGACCTCCTTGTGAATTTCCTCAATGTATGAAGAGCCCAGACATCTAAAAATTGGACAGATAATACTCCTTTGGCTTTTGAGGTACTGCACTAATATAGTGTCCTCTGGATACATTTTAATACAATCATGACTTCCACACTAGCAAAGAAAGAAAACAGGGAGTGACTTTTAGACCATCTCAATTCAACTGGCCTGTCTTTAGGACTCCAGTCCCCCCTTGGTAGCAAAATTGGGCATTCAGACACTAATTTTATCCTGTGAACTAGAAGCTGTTAAAACCCCCCTCTAGGTGTCTCCCTTAACCAAAATTAGTGAGTGGGGTTATTTCTACACAGAGAATCATCTCAGCATCGATATGGTAAAGCAGTGGTTTTCAAAGTGCGGCCCCTAGACTGGCAGCATCGTCACTACCTGGAAACTTGTTAGAGATGAAAATTCTCAGGCCTCACCCCAGACCTACTGATTCAAAAACTTGGGGTTAGAGTCCAGAAATCTCTGTTTTACAAGCTTTTCATAGGCATAGCTTGAGAACCACTCCTCTAAAGAATTCTCCGGCACTCACTTACATAGATTCATTTGTTCATTCAAGAAATATCATAAAGCGCCTACTGCATGAAAAAGCATGGTTTGTGTGCTTCAGAAAATATGACTCCTAGAGAGAAAGATATCATTCTATTACAACGTGCTGCAGGAGGTGCTGAGAGAACCAAAGTAGCCAGAGCTATGTGGGGGGCTCAGGATATCTTTAAGAAGAGGCAAGGGCTCCACTGTCGTTGGTTTCCACTGTTTGTCAAAACCATTATAGATCTCTACTTGACAGAAGTTGTGTTTTTTTGCATCTGTTGATGAGCAACTAAATAACAGCAAAAGGCAGCTCAAATTCAACACCTCCCTCTAACTTAATTTGCAGTTGATTCTTCACAATCTCATCTAGGTAAAATTGCAAATGGCAGTGTCTGTGTGGGGTGTGGGGCGGGGCAGGGTGAGCATTATTTAGAGTTGACAGGTAATGCTTAGTGTGCATTCAGTAAGATGCCTTCCAATGATGCCACGCCCCCCACATCTCCACCCACCACCTGTCTGTGGTCTCAAGCAGGGAACTGCTGAGCCAGAGCAAAAGGGAAATAAAGGAAGAGGGGATGCTTGGGGGAGGGGCTAATGACCAGAGGGATGGCAGAAGACAAGTGTGGGCAGTTTGAGGGTCCAGATTAGGATCAGTTTAAATGTCAACATCTGGAGGTTGCACTTTATCCTACTGGCAAAGGGGAATCATCCAAACTGCTTAAAGGGAAGATTCAGTATCTCATTTACATTTTAGGAAGTTCACTTTGGCCACACTGGAGGATGGACTGCATCAAGGCCATAACTAAGGAAGAGAGACTTCTTAGAAAACTATTGTACATACCATGTAAAAGATAAGAGCCAGGACTCTTTTTCTTAGTTTTCTAACCAGTGAGTGGTATAGGAATATTACATGGCAATCTTTCCTGCTGCCTAGCAGTGTCTGGCACATAAAAGAAACTTATACAATAATAGATGAATGAAACATACTTATTAAATTACAGGAGATTCCTTTGAGCTCCGATTCTTCACCCTTCCCTGCATCTAATCCATGCCTCATTAATGGCGGAGTGAACTTCCTCATCTTTGACTTTGAGCTTGAGCATATGGCTTGCTTTGGCTAACAGAATGAGGTGATGGTGGCAGTGTGCAGTTCTGAGCCTAGGTCTTAAGAGCTCTCCTGTGTTTCTGTTTGCTCTCTTACACCTCTGCCATCTCCATGAAAAGAACATTCCCTGGCTATCCCACTGATCCAAGGAGGATGAGAAACAGGTGAAGTTGAGCCACCTCCACCCATCCACAGATCTGTAGTGAGAACTAGAGTCTAGCTTAGATTAGCCAAACCCCAACCAACCTATGGATCCAAAGAAATCAATGCTTACTATTGCACGCCACAGTATGTGGTTGTTTGTTATCCAGCAACAGCTGACTAATACATAAATGAACCCTCTTCTTGGGACTATGTACAGCTCAGGAAATGGGATAAAGGGTGAATACTTAAATAGAGCATAGACATTTACATGGTATGACCAATGTTTAATGCTTACCACAAATCCAAGCCCTTAATAATTTCTCGACTTATCAAATAGTCCTCTCCTTCCACTCACCTAATCCAAGTCAGCTGTCTCCTTGCAAAACACTAGGCTCCTGTCTGAATATTTACTGCAAAGCTACTGAATCTGTCTCTGGTTATTTTTCTTATGCCAGCATAATTGTGAGGCCATCACTTAACAGTTACTTGGGAAAATTTATTTACAATGCAAGGCAGATCCCTGAATGTTTGTAGTGGATAAATTTATTTACAATGTAATCCACATCTGCCAACGCCTCTAGTAGATAAAATTGTGCTGCTCCTATAAAAAGCAACACACCTGGTTAATGGTTTCTGTGGCCTTTTATGAATAGACCAAGGTCAGGGCCACCATAATGAGCTGAGGAAAGTTAATCTGTGGAAGCAAGTTAAGCACAGAAAACTACATTTTAATGATTCTAAATGTGTGACAGCTGCCAGAATTTAACCAAATGAGAACCAGAAAAGGCAAATCCAAGACTCTTTTGTTTCTTAAGCTGAGCTTTTATGGAGTTAAAATGGCCAGTGTGCCATTTCCATGATGTCAGGGATGACATCTGTCTTTCTCTCCCTTGAATACCCCTTGGCCACACATTGTATGGCTCTGAGTTGACATTCAGTAGACATGAGAGGGATGCGTCAATAAAACAGTGCAGGACCATAGGAGAGGTCCTGTTTAGCCTTACACATCTGCTGTTTGTCATACCTATAATTACTGCAGCAAACAAACTACCCAACAATACACCTCTATTATCAGCATCCATCTCCTAGAGCAGCGGTGCTCAAACTGTTGTCCCACTGTGTGTCCCCATTCAGTCCCAACACTCCACATGGAAATTTTGTCTACTGTTTCTATTGCATAAAACTCAAAAGGGAGTATGTCTTGAATTATAAAATTCTCTGCTAACACATGACAGAAAAGGGAAATTGGCCATAGCCCCCAAGGACTTTCAAATGATGGAGAGTCTGCCTCCCTCTCCAAATTCACTCCATTTCCACTTTCCTCTCGCTCACTGTGCTCTGCTCTTCTCTCAATCATCAAGCATGGCAAAATTTTCCCTACACTTGGGCCTTTGCACATTCTAGTCACTCTGTCTGGAATGTTCTTTCCTCTATTTCCAGGTCATTCATCCTCCCAGAATCTGTTTATATGTCACCTCCTCAGAGGAGAAGCCGTCGTCCCTCACCAGTTGGCTCTTTATTTAGCTCATTTCCTTATTTGTTTCCTTCATGGCATTTGCCATCCTTTGCCATCATTTTATTTATTGTTTGCCTCTTTCTATGTTTGTTTCCCTCACTAGAGTATGAGTTTCATGATGGCAACTAAATATCTGTTTATTGATCATTGTACTCCAGGACCTAGAACCAGGCCTGGTCCATGACAGGCACTCAATAATCTTTTTCTTTTCTTTTCTTTTCTTTTTTTTTTTTGAAGAAATGAATGAACAGATAATATTATGGCCAATGAGAGCAGATGGACCAGTGGATCTCTAGATGCATTAATCTTGTTAGGAATACCACGTAATGGTCCAATGGCTGATGACTGCAGAACACTGCCAGAGAACCACCGTGCAAAAATGTGGTCAGGATTAAGTGTGCACACCTCAAAGCCTTATGTTACATAAAACGTGAGATCAAGGGTCCGGGGGCCTTGTGAGTGAGCCAAGTAAACGACTGTCTATTTTCTTTGCCAAGACCAAGCTCATATGGACTCCGGGGCACACCCCAGGTGAACTAAGGACCCAGTTTTCCCAAAGTGAATCAGGAGAGGCTGAGGGGGCAGGGGCACACCCGAGGAAGACGTGGTAGAGTATCTTCAACACTATTTTCTCTTACTTGACAGTTCAGGAATTCATCTAAAGCCTTTTCAAAGGGCCAGGTTCTTGTTCATGTAGTGAATCTATCGATTCACCTGTTGTCCCCGGGAGACTCTGAAGACCACAGAATGTCAAGAGAGAAGACAAAGCATTCTCACTGCTTGTCGTGGAGCCTTAAGGGTGAAGAGGCAGGTCTTGACATATTCCCAGAAGATGCTCAGGACCCAGTTATTATTCTTTGGGGGTTAAATGGTTGTTTATTTTAGGACTTCCCTACTTTATTGCTCCCAGCTAACTTGCCTTCCGTGCACGTAAATCATCCCTCTCTTTACATAGAAAGTAGAATAGGACAACAGCTATTTATTCATTTCTTTGTTCATTCACTCATTCGGCAATTGTTTTTATAATAATCAACAAGATACAGTAAAAAAAAAAAAAAAAGGAGTATTTTTCTGGAATCAAACTAAGTAGTTGATCCCTAGATTGCCGGAGTCCTCCAACTCCCCAGTCTGACTTTCATACTGTTTGCCAGAGTAATTTTTAACTGGAGCAGTATCAAGTATCTACCATAATCTAGGTATTATTTTACTTAGCAGTGAATAACAGCAACTTTGTTCCTGGCTTTTGTTCCTGTATCTGTTCTTGATATACATATAAAACCTTCAGTGGCTCCCCATTGCCTTTAATTCCAAATCCCTAACTTGGCATTCAGTGTCATACATAAAGATTCTACATGGCTGCTCTGCTTTATCTCCCACAACAAAGCTCAAGCACCAGCCAAACAGAACATTCTAGCATTCACCTCACCTCATGCAAAGCTACTTCATTCCACAGGAGCTCTGCACATGCTGCTTTCTTGGATTTCTCTTTTGCAGGCCTAGATCTCACAGCTCATCATTAAGTACCAATCACCTCACATGCCACTTCCTCCAGGAAGTCACCCCTGATCCACCCAGGCTGAGTTAACTGCACTTAGAACATGTCATTATTAATTTACTGGGGTCCCTCTCTGGACTATCAGCTGCTTAAGGTAAGAAACCAAGTCTTATTCTCATCGACATCCTCAATAAGCCCAGTGCCAAGCAGACATAGGACTTCAAAATAATATCTATGCATTGATACACACATGATAAATAATCATGAGAGCTGTGACCTTTATTAAGTGCCAAGCACTTTTCCAAGTACTTCACACTCATGTTTTTCTCACTGAATCCTAGCCAGCTCCTTATGAAGTATGATTATCCCCTTTTACTGGTGACCAGTGACAGACATACCTGCGCTGGGCAGTAGAAGAAAAAGCACTAACCTGGGAGTCCAGGCATCCAAGTCCTAAGCCAGTCTTTACAGCCTACTTGTGCCTTAGCAGAGAACAGGTCAGTATTCTCAAAGCCTCAGTTTCCTTGCTTGTTAATGAGCACGGCCTTTGGAGTCAGACACCCAAGGTTTAAGTTCCACTCTGTCACTTTCCAGAACAGGCCTTAGGTGAGCTACTTAACTCATCACCATCGAGCTCTTGCCATCTGCCAAGTTCTGAGCTATGGGGTGGGAATAATTACAGCAATAAAAGTAACATTAATTGAGAATTGTTTTATTTAAAATTTTATTATTTTATTATCTATTTGAAATATATTTTATTTTTTATTTAATTGTTTATAACTATAATTAATAGCTAAATTTCATTGATAATAGTGATAATTCACTGGTCTAAGCACTCTTTATGTGTCAAATTATTTAATATTTATGACAATTTTAAGAGGCTCGTTCTATTTCTAGATCCTACTTAATCCAAATGAGTAAACTAAGGCATACAAGTAGTGGACAAAGGGCTTGAATCTGGACCCCTCAACTACAGAACCTAATCTCTTGACCAGCTCACCATGTACCTCTCTTTGTATGTTAATAAAAAGACAGACCCTGCCTCTCGCCTTGCACAACTGCTAACTTCCCTCAAATCTCAGATGCCTCTTAAGCAAAAGGGGCTGCTGATCGTTTCTACATCACAGATTGCTGTACAATTAAATGACTTGACTCATGTAAAACACCTACTGACCACTTTTATGAGTGGGTTGGACTAGCTGTTCCATAGATCATCCCTTCCAATCCTCATGTTCTATGAAATCAACCAGCACTTAAGGGCCTCACACACCACCCAGCAGTTTTAGGAGAAGACAGTGGTCATCAAGCGTTTGGAATCAGCCCACCCTCCCCCAGGGAACTGGGCTGAACTGGGCACCTGTCCAGTTTATGGGACTTTCCACTGAACTGAAGTTCCTAAATATTTCAGTCTCAGCCAATTCTGTGGCATCTAAGACTGGGTGTACATGAACAGTGGTAACCTGTCACAAGACGGTAAAATTCTCACTGATTCCAGACAGCCACCACCAAAGAGCTCTAGCTGTAGGGCCTGGCCACATGGTTTCACTGCCTTCAAGGTGGAAAGAACCAGACAACCAGATTGCACAGCCTTGGTTGGATCCTCCCCGTCTCTCAGTTACATCAATCATAGATTCCTCATGGTCAGTCACCTTGGTGGGTACCCAGGTGTCTTGGAGGAGAGAGTACACCATACAAAGCAACAATGTCACTAGCAGGCACGTACCCTGGGTATCTTACAGATATTCCACTCCTCAATCCTTAGAAAGTTGATATCACTATCATTATCATAAAACACCACCACTATGCTCACAATTTATGAAAGTTTGGGTGGGCAGCCCATTATTACTAAGAGGTAATCAAGAACACAGAGTGCACAGGATAATAACTCATTCATTCTTTCATTTATCCATTCATTCCCTCAACCATTAAGAAGTATTGATTGTGTCCCTTTCCTGTGCCAAGCACTGTTCCAGGAAATAGAATACAGTCGTGAACAAAACAGACAAAAGCCCCAGACAAGGAACTTGAATTCTAGTGTGGTGGGCGGTGGGGTGAGAAAAATGTGAGGTAAGATAGTGACGAGAGTTCTGGTGAAATACAGGCAGGAAAGGAGGAGAGAACACGTGGGAAGAGACTTAGAATTCCATAACTGCTAATGTTTTTCTCATGATTACTCTGTGCTGGGCATCATTCTAAGCATCTTACATGTATGCACTCATTGAGTCCTTCCGGCCACCCTAGGAGGTAAGTCCTATTATTAGGATCTCGTTAGAGATGAAACAATGAGGCACAGAGAGGTTAGAGGCTTTACTTACCCGGGGACCCATAGCCGACAAGGGGCAGAGCCAGCACTTGATCCCTAGAGGTCTGCTTTAAGTTACTCCGTTAGCCAGCCAAGGTGTGCGGCAGCCTCAGTACAGGACAGCTGTCTAGACTCCTTTAGATGCATGTTTGGGAGGCCCCTTCTCTTGTCTCTGCTCCCTTCTTCCTTTCCTCTGACCCTCTTTCCTTCTTCCTCTCAGGCTTCCAGATTCATCCAGTTACTGGAGTCCCATGAGTCCCACCCTCCTCCCCAACCCATGTCCCTCAGTGCTTCCCTGCCCTTGGATCTTCACCTCTAGAGTAGGGCACCTATAAACCAGCCAATGTCTTCGTGCAGCTCTCAGGCCATAACTGGATGGGGTGAGAGACTAGAAGCCCCCTCTCCACCAGGACTGAGAATGAGGGTGGGTGAAGAGGGTTAGAGTGGCAGAGAATCCCATCCTGCCACCATCCCCATTTTTCAGATTGAAATACTGACTGCAAAAATAACTAAAGGAGCTGAGTTGGGCTTTGAATTCAGGGCTATTTGACCCTGAAGCTCTTATCCACTAGACTTTACTGTTAATTTCAAAGAGCAGGTCTGCGCTGGGCAGAAAATAGATATGCTTAATTAAGTACTGGCTTGAAGAATGAAAGGACAGATGGATTCGTGAATACATAGGCCCAAAGAAATGGGCAGATGTGCACAGGCATGCGAAGCAAATAAAACAGTAAAGGTATGTGCAGGAAAATGCAGCAAGGACCGGCACACTCTGGTTGATAAGCAGCTTTGGAAATACCCAGAACAAAACAGTCTTCACAAGTATTGCTGTAAATACAAGTTTGCCATCTCCTAGCCAGGCAAACCTAACCCTGTTTTTCAACTGCAGTTTTACAGGCGTCTCTTGCACGCTTTTTTCCTTTTATAGACAAGGACAGGTGTGTTTAGGGGACATAATTTGGGACAGGCACCTGGTCAAGTTGAGACCAGCACCTGAGGAGGGAAAAAGGCACCCTTGGGAGAAGCAGAAATGCCAAGGTGACGGGAGAGGGAACTGTGCTGCTAGTCCCTCACACCGTGACTTTACCATCTTCTAGTCACCTAATAGCAGGGCACATAATTGGCAGAAAAGATCGCCCTGCCCTTTACACATGTGTCTGCAACTACTTTTCGAACTGGGGCAGTAAGTGGCATGATTGGTTTCCTTGTGCCGACGCAGCCGCTTCTCGGCGACGGGGCCTTTCTCCTGAAGCTGTGCTGGGCGCCACGGGTCACGGGCACAACAGCTCCCCGGCAAATGATCACCTTCCATCACTGAGGAGTAAATCCCCAGCTCCTTGCTAGGATCTGACCTCATCCGCGGCCTCCCTCCTTCACACATTCTGCTTCACACTGGCTTCCTTGCTGTGCTACATCACCCCAGCTTGCTCTTGTCTCTGTGTTTACATTTGCCACACCCTCTGCCCGTTTCTTCTCGTGCTTTCTTCAGGTCTGGGCTCACAGGTCACCTGCTCAGAGAAGCCTTCCATGAACACCCTTATTTAAAATATCTCTCTCCTACTCCCTAGCCCCAGGTCACACCTCTCATTCCTGTTCTTCTTCATATCGTATACCACAGCATGATGCCATATCTTGCCTGTATCTGCTTACATGTTTATTGTCTGTTCCTAGCTGGAATGGCAACTCTATGAGGGAGGCCTTTGACCTGACCATCACTGCATCCTCAGTGTCCAGAAGGCAGCCTGCAATAGCGTGAGCACGCAAAAAATATTAGTGAAAGGAGTGATTGGACAGTGAGTGGATCCAACACTGCAAATGCTCCATGTGCCATGCCATGGGGTGTGTGCTTTATGAGTACAATGAAAGGCATTCGAGTGAAAGTAGAGAGCGTGCATTCTGGAGACCCATAAGCCCGGGTTTACACCCAAGTTCTGTCCTTTAAGAGGTTCTGGTCAGTCCTCTTGCACCAATCTGAGCCCCAGTTTCATCATCAGCAAATTGGGAAGGAAAATAGCAGCTCTCTCACTCAACTGTTGCTTGAATTAAATGAGGTAATGCTTGTATAGCATATTATCCTGTACCTGGCATATAAATGATTACAGCAATTCAATAAATAGTAATACACACTGGTATTTCTATTCATACAATGAGGATGGAAAAAGAAAGGGGCATACATGTTAGCTGAGTACCGCACGACTGGTATCCCTCCAGCTAATTTTGCTTGCCTGAACTTACTCTCCCACAACTGTCTTCTGAAATAGGCATGACTACCCCTGGTTTCTAGATGAGGAAACAGAGGCACCTCAAAACCAAATGGTTTGCCCAGTATCACCCAGTTCCTAAGTGACAGATCCAGACCTCAAAGCCAGGTTCTCTGCTTTTTCATCACACCAGGTTGCTTCTCTTGAAAATAAAAACAGATCACAGAAAACCAACAGGACATGGACACAAGCAGCCCCAGGGCACAGAAAATTTAGTTTAAGACTCAGTTTAAATTCTCCCTAGTCCTCCTCCATGACAGCTCCAATGGAGAAGGATTGCCCTTGGGTAGCATTGCCAGACAAAATGCAGGATGCTTAGTTAAATTTGCATTTCAGGTAAACAAAAAAAGATTTTTTAGTATATAACAATTATTGCATACTTAATGATAGTTTTCTCTCCCTCCCATTTCTCTTTCTACCACCTTCCTCCTTCCCTTCCTCCTTTCGTTTCTCTCTCCCTCTCTGTCTCGCTCTTCTTTTTTTTTTGGTTACTCTGGCAACTTTATAGCCTTGTATTTCTTACAGTCCCTCAAGGTGTGCATGTTTGTGAGCTAACCAGTGCTCCCCACCAGGGCAGAAGTTTGTAGAAGACATTTCAGAGTGTCTGTCCACTTCCTGGCCCTCTTATCTGATAATGACCCTTCCCCACACACAAGGGTAGGCCCGCACCACCATGCTACCTGCCTGCCTGGAAAGGATCCCAAACCACTCTTACAAATCCAGTTCTCTCTCTTGAGAATTTGAACCAAGAAAGTGGAAGATGGAGCTAAGTCAATGAACCATGAAACAGTCCAATAAATTTCTCTTTCTTTCTTCTTTCGTTTTTTCATTTTGCTTTTGCTTTGGTTTGCTTGTTTTGTTTCAAGTGGGATTTTGGCTCTTATAATCAAATCACTCTTGACTAGGCCATACCTCTCTTGTGGTCATTTTATTTGCCCAGAAGAGATACAAAATGACCCATATTTTTGAGTGCCTGGATGAAGATATTATTGTCTTTTAAAATTTCTCTAATGTTATGTATTTCCTCAATTGGTTACATTTTATTTTAAATCAGAAAAAATACTATCCAGAGGCCCATCTTATGGAAAAGGTAACATGATTTAATGTCTTGAAAATAAAGGTAATTCTAAGTGTCATCAGCTTTGATGAGCACCCTCCATCCAGCCTTCACATGCCATCTGGATGGCACAGGCACACAAAAGGAAAGGGGAGGAAAACAGCCTTCTCTGAAGGAAAGTGAAAAGCCCACCCTGTGCTTCCTGTATGGGGTGGGTGTCTCATGGCAAGGGCCAGACTCCTTTGTTGCCTGGCATCTGTGGCCTCATCCTGGTCTAGTCAATGGATTTCTTTATACACCCCAGGAGCAGGGAAGCACTGAAGTTTTTCCCCAAATTTTGGAAAGTAAATTGGAGAATTCCAGACAGAGCAGGGAACTGCTTATCCCAGTCATAGAGGCTTAAGTCCCTCTAAAAATATCTGAGCAGCCGTGTCTCTAACAACTGTAAAGTCCTTCTCACTTGGCCCCCCGTCCTGGCCCTGACCCTGGCCACCCCAGCTCTGCCCAGCTCCTGATCCTTATGGTCTGGCTTTTATTTCTGTCCTCATGCTGATGACAGTCCACAGTTAACTGAACTTCATGTCACATATTCTGAAACTGAAAAATCTCAACTAACAAGACAGCTGGAGTGTTTTACTCTGCTCGACCCCCACCATGACCCCTTTATAGATCTTCAAAGCCTCACTCTCTTGGAAAAATGCTAGAGCCCATTTAGAGACCCTGCATGTTTTATTGGACAAATATAGTGACTTCTTTCAAAGATAAGTTATCTGTATGTTTTTCAAAAGCCTTTTTGAAGTTTGCTAACTTATGGCAAGGACCACCTTCCTCTCCTCTGCTAAGCATCACAAGACTTCATCTTTCCCCCACAAATGTTACAAGATCCCTCCTCCCCTGATGACCACAAGGCAACGTCCATAGGGGCCTTTGGTTGTACTCATGGATATTTTTTAAGCCTGGAACTTTATGTATTAAGGATCTGGGGTGTGGAAGTGCCAGGCCTCCAAATGGTGAGTATTCTCCTCTTTGCTTCCTACAATGCGATTCTCATAAACTACAAAGTTTTCTTTAAAAAAAAAATCCCAGTCTTTTTGTTTCCTTGCTTTTTTACTCTGTAGATTAAAAGCAAAAATTGGCTTCTGTAGTTTTGACCGCATCTCCCTGCCACCAAGTTCATACCCCTGTATTAGTTACCTATTGCTGCCCCAAAACTCAGTGGCTGAAAATAACAGTAAACATTTGTTATCACTCAGAGTTTCTATGGGTCAGGAATTCAGGAGCAGCTTAGCTGGAAAATTCTAACTTGAGGTACTCTATTAGAGCCAAGAGATTGACCAGGACTACAGTCATCTGAAGGCTTGACTGGGGTTGAAGAACCTTCTTTCAAAGTGGATCCCTCATGTGGCTGGCAAACTCATGCTCACTGTTGGCAGGAGGCCCCAGCTCTTCTTCACCTAGTCCTTTGAGTTTCCTCATGTCATGGTGACTGGCTTCCCCCAGAGTGAGAGATCCAAGAGGCCAGGGTGGAAGCTGCAATGCCTTTTATGATCTAGCCTCAGAAGTCACACACTGTAACCACTGCCATACTTGATTGGCCCTCTGGGTCATCGTGGGAGGAGATTACATAAGTGTGTGAATACCTAGAGCTCAGTATCACTGGGGGTCATCAAGGAGGCTACATCCCACATTTACCATGTGACCCTTCCCTCCTCTCTCTGCTTCTGGTCACCACTTCACCAATGCTATTTTAAGTCCCTGGATATCCATACAAGGATTTATCCACCCGTCTGGACCCTTACCTATCATGCCTGCTGAAGCTGCCAATATTTAAAATTATTAAAAATGTCATGATTTATCAGAGCAAAGCTTTTCTCTTAAATATAAAATAGAGAATCAGTGAGAGCCACATTGGCACCAGCTTATGAGAGAAAAGATGGGACTACTTTGGTGGACAAGAAGTTCAGATAGTTTGCAGGAAAACACAATTGACAAAAACAGACCAAAAAATGATCATTGCAATTCTGGGCTATATTAATAGCTCTAGAGCATGTTTCTTAAATGAGGTGACATTCTTACTGACGACTGAAATTTGAGCTTAAGTCTTGTAACATATCAGGAGGGGCTTTGACAACCCAAAGTAGGTTCAGAGAGGAGGGAGCAGGGGTGAAATCCAAACTGAAAGCATAATAAAGATGCCAAGCATTTTACAATCTTTGCTATGGTCAGAATGTTTGCGCTTCCCCCACCAAAATCCATATATTAAATCTTAATGCCCAAGGTTATGGTATTAGGAGGTGGAGCCTTTGAGTGGAACCCTCACAAATGAGATTAGTGTTCTTATGAAAGAAATCTGGGCTTCGCTGGTGGTGCAGTGGTTGAGAATCCACCTGCCAATGCGGGGGACGCAGGTTCGAGCCCTGGACTGGGAAGATCTCACATGCCGCGGAGCAACTAAGCCCGTGCACCACAACTACTGAGCCTGCGTTCTAGGCCCACGTGCCACAACTACTGAATCCCGTGCGCCTAAAGTCCGTGCTCCGCAAGAAGAGAAGCCACCACAATGAGAAGCCCGGGCACCGCAATGAAGAGTAGCCCCTGCTCACCGCAACTAGAGAAAGCCCGCAGCAACAACGGAGACCCAACACAGACAAAAATAAATAAATAAATAAATAAATTTATAAATTAAAAAAAATAGAGTTTGCAACAATACTACAACTATAATTGTTGCAGGCAAAAAAAATAAAATAAAATAAAATAAATGTCACAGAGCTCCCTCACCGCTGTGACCCAGAGGAGGGCCCACACCACACCTAACCATGCTGGTCCCTGATCTTGGGCTTCCAGCCTCCAGAGCTGTGTGAAATTAATTTCTATTGTTTGTAAACCTCTTGGTCTGTGGCAGTTTGTTACAGCAGCCTGAATGGACTAAGAAAATCATTATCTCCAGTGCATTGTCTGACCTGTTTTCTTACCATCCATCACTTCCCTCAGTCTTCCCTTCCCACATTATCCAGCTTTTATCTCACCTTAGATTCCCCCATCAATAGCCTTTCACCAGGCCTACCCAACCCTCATAGCTTCCTTCACTTTTTCCCTCTCAACACCCCACAACGGGCCCACACTGCCCCAGCAGACTCAAGGATCATGGCAATGGCAACACTGCTCTCAGGCATAGCACTTTACAGTTTACCAAGTGCTTCCACATCTGTCTATTATCCCATCAAGTCAGGCTAGCCTTGGTCTCTGGAGCCCCACAGGAAAGCAACCAGTGGTAGGCACTTCGGGGTGCATGGAGCAGCCTATATTTCTTCCTTAATCCAAGTAAGAATATTTTAACATATATAGTTGTGCAAGCTCATGAAGCAGGAACAAGTTTATAGGTTCAGTTTAGGTTCATAGCCCAGAAAGCTTCAGTCACACAGCCACGGTTTCCCAGCATGTTGGTGGCAAAGCCAGAACCAGTAACCGGAGTATTGGGACACCCAGTGTTTTTCCCCCTCTGCACCATTACAAAAAAAGTCCTCCTTCAGGTTGGGGTGGAAGACATGGGAGGACGGCAGGAAAGTGCTTTCTGCTGTTGCAGCACGGAGCTCTGTGGTGGCACCCCTCGCAGGCTCCACAGAGCTGAACACAATAACGGTTTGCACTTATCAGTCCCCATTCATCTCCCCGTCCCCCTGTGACATTCATTTTCGAAAACACAGGCACAAGGAAGGGCAGGAGTTAGAATCAGAAGAATGCACAGGCGTCCTTTGCTGCCTTTAGAGGCTTTCTTTTCTATTTCTAATAAACTCTGTTAAAAGCCTGTGCCTGGGAGTGTAGAAGAGTGGAGCAGGAGGAACAAAGCAAACATTTTATTTTATTTGCGTGACAAAGGCTCATGGGAGAAGCTGGCTTTGGCATAACAACGCAGCTCTTCTCCTCATGTTACATGAGTGAGCGAATTCAAAGGAGCTTATAGGAAAGACACAGGAGATTATTTGGAGTCTGGGAAGGTTTAGGGAGCAGGATCTGACAGGCACTATCAGAGCTGGGGGCTGAGAGGGGTAACAAGGGGTTTCCAAATCTAAGCACAGCAAAGCATAGCCCCCTACCCCCAGAGACTCAGAACAGAGGGCAAGAGGGCAAGGGGAGGTTGCCAGAGGAAGCAGCTTAGAAAATTACCCTAAATTCTTGGCTTCCCAGGAAAAACTAGAGGCAGCTTTGTCCTTCTCCACCCCCACAATGCCAGTACTTGCAGAGGGCAGGAAACTGGGGGTCAGCAGTAAAAAACAAACAAACAAAAAAAGGCCTGGTCTACCAACCTGGAGGAAGAGAAGGGGGGAAGGTCACAAAGACTTGCCTGCTGCATCACTGGGTCCTCAGACCCTAGGGCAGACCCCAGAAAAGGCCTCCTGAGTGTCTACTTCTGCTCACCCCATTCCTTCTCTTCAAGACTGCAAACAAGACCCCAGGTTGACAGAGCCACAGGAGAGGCCCAGGTCTCAGTTAAGATGTATAAGTTAGCAATTCTCAAAGTTAATGAGCCACCTGGGAACTGGGCAAAATGCAAGTTCAGTGGATCCAAAGAGGAGCCTGAGATTCTGCATTTCTAACAAGCTCCCAGGTGTTGCTGCTACTGCTGGTCCACAGACCTCACTTTGAGTATCAAAGACATAAGCTTAAGTTTTCAAAATGGATCTGGTTGATAATGGTCAATGGTTAGAAATGGTCAATATGATTATACTACCATCCTTACCATCTCATCATCATGAGTGACTAAAACACTGATTTCAAAACTGACTTGTATGTTTGCAGATGACATAATACTATACATAGAGAATCCGAAAGATGCTACGAGAAAACTACTAGAGCTAATCAATTAATTTGGAAAAGTAGCAGGATACAAAATTAATGCACAGAAATCTCTTGCATTCCTATACACTAATGATGAAAAATCTGAAAGAGAAAGTAAGGAAACACTCCCATTTACCACTGCAACAAAAAGAATAAAATACCTAGGAATAAGCCTACCTAAGGAGACAAAAGACCTGCATACAATAAAACTGTAAGACACTGATGAAAGAAATTAAAGATGATACAAACAGATGGAGAGATACACCATGTTCCTGGATTGGAAGAATCAACATTGTGAAAATGAC
>NC_041230.1:50325048-50325298 GCF_002837175.3 Physeter macrocephalus | reverse complement strand
ATCTTGAGAAAGAAAAACAGAGCTGGAGGAATCAGGCTCCCTGACTTCAGACTATACTACAAAGCTACAGTAATCAAGACAGTATGGTACTGGCACAAAAACAGAAATATACATCAAAGGAACAGGACAGAAAGCACAGAGATAAACCCACGTACATATGGTCACCTTATTTTTGATGAAGGAGGCAAGAATATACAATGGAGACAAGACAGCCTCTTCAATAAGTGGTGCTGGGAAAACTGGACAGCTA
>NC_041230.1:50269863-50324319 GCF_002837175.3 Physeter macrocephalus | reverse complement strand
TTCAAAAAGAGTCATGTACCACAATGTTCACTGCGGCTCTATTTACAATAGCCAGGACATGGAAGCAACCTAAATGTCCATCGACAGATGAATGGATATAGAAGATGTGGCACATATATACAATGGAATATTACTCAGCCATAAAAAGAAACAAAATTGAGTTACTTGTAGTGAGGTGGATGGACCTAGAGTCTGTCATACAGAGTGAAGTGAGTCAGGTGGATGGACCTAGAGTCTGTCATACAGAGTGAAGTGAGTCAGAAAGAGAAAAATGAATAACGTATGCTAACACATATATACGGAATCTAAAAAAAAAATGGTTATGAAGAACTTAGGGGCAGGACAGGAATAAAGACGCAGACAAAGAGAATGGACTTGAGGACATGGGGAGGGGGAAGGGTAAGCTGGGACGAAGTGAGAGAGTGGCATGGACTTATATATACTACCAAATGTAAAACAGCTAGCTACTGGGAAGCAGCCGCATAGCACAGGGAGATCAGCTCGGTGCTTTGTGACCACCTAGAGGGGTGGGATAGGGAGGGTGGGAGGGAGACGCAAGAGGGAGGAGATATGGGGATATATGTAAATGTATAGCTGATTCATTTTGTTATACAGCAGAAACTAATACACCATTGTAAAGCAATTATACCCCAATAAAGATGTTAAAAAAAAACTTAGTTGTAGCCTGCAAAACACCCTATATAGGTAATTAATTTCCAGATGTCTGCAGTGCATTGCCCAAACACACCTGAAATCCAGAGAAACGTGTTCTAGAGAAGCAAAGGTGGGGGTGGGGGGAGGCCACCAGAACGTCCAGATGATGTCTCTCTCCCACAATTAGGGGTCTTGGAGGAAATTCATGTCTACAATCCTGTATTCAAATCCATTTCTCTTTTTGCCACTTACTGTACTTAGGATGGGACCAAAATTATTCACCAGTAGGGATTCAGCGACTTTCCCCTTCCCTGACTCAGAGATTTCAGGTATCAAAGATGACAGAACAGGGATGCTGTCAGTGAGGGGGAAGTCCTGGGCTAGGAGAGCAAGAGGCTGCTGGCTCTGTGAGGGTTTCAGACACTAGGAGAAAAAAAACCAGTTCACCTGGATTATGTACATGGGTAGAGTCCACTGTGACCTCCAGAGCAGACTCTATCCCCTCATTCCAAGCAAGCTGGCAAATTCTTACTATAGAAAACTGCAACAGCTACTCTGCCTGACAGTGTTCTCTGGTGTGGAACGCTCTGGTACACAGAGCAAGCCGCTGGCGCCAGGGAGTTGATGCCCCCATGAGTAGCCACCGAGCATTGACTAAAAGATTTAGTGAATAAATGCTCCAATTTCTTTGATCCTCTGGGGATGCAACTGGAAGATACTGCTGCAAAACTCCAAATAAACCCCCAGTGGGATTGGGCCCCAGTTGCCCAGAAGGAAAACCAGTTTATTAACGCCCTGAAAATATCCTTCCTTCCCTGTCGTATGAGTTTCCTAGGTCTGCTCTAACAAATCATCATTAACTTGGTGGGTTAAAACAAAGAACTTTATTCTCTCACTGTTCTGGAGGCCGGAAGTCCAAGATCAAGGTGTCAGCAGGGTCATGCTCCCTCTAGAGGTTCTCGGGGAAAAACTTTACAGCTTCTGGTGGCTGCTGGGACTCCTTGATTTGTAGTCACCTCACCCCAATCTCTGCCTCTGTGGTCACATTGCCTTCTCTGTGTGCTTCAAATCTCCCTCTGCCTCCTTATAAGGACACATGTAATTGCCCACCCTGATAATCCAGGATCATCTGCCCCATCTCAAGATCTTTGATAATTACATCTGCAGTGACTTTGCCACATAACTTAACATCCACAGGTTCCAGGGATTAGGACATGGAAATCGACTGGGTGCCATTTTTTAATCTACCACACCTGTGTCTCTTCCCTATTCCCCTCCCCCGATGGGAAGTCCTGGGATCATTTCCCAGATAAAATCCTTGCCCTCTAATCCTAATCTCAGGGCCTGCTTTTGGGGAAACCCAAACCAAGACAACCCCCTTAATTGTTTGAGAACATGAAGAAAGCCTATACTAGACTTTTTAAAATACAAACTTGAGATGGGACTAGACCAGGGCTCTGTAAGTGTTCTTGCAATGAAAGAAGAGTTCTTCCTCAGAGCAAAAGTCAGTCCCTCTGGTTTCACTGAAGACTCGCTCTCCTTCACCTTCTCAGGACCTAAGCCATGGTGGTGATCTCTCCACTGCCTTGGTGGTCAGCCCCCCGCCCCCCACTGGTCTCATCTACAGTAATACACTTCCCACCTTAGAAGTAAGGTGCCACCTCCAGGTGGAAAGCAGATGGACACATGCCACTGAGGTTGAACGGGGCCAGCTGACAGCTCATTCACTGGGAAAAATGCATCAACTTCACTTCTTCACCCTCAGCTCCAGACAGACTCTCACCGGCAGAGAGAACTAAGGGGGGCAGCTTAAAGGGTTATTCCTGCCTCTCCTTCAGAACCCCAACCCCGAAGTATGACCATAGGAACACAAATGGGTTTCTCTGTAATTTTCTTCCCGGGCCCTAATGTTCTCTTGAAAATTATTTTTGACCAAACAAGCTATGCTTAGGATGTGGTGGCCAAGATGGACTTCATAAAAGTTGAGACTCTACTAAGTGCTTTCTCTGCCTATTGCATAAGTCCTCCCCTTTTGGAGCAGTACTATTTCGAAAGTCTCCACTGCACACATAAGAAAACTTACCCCTGCAGGTGTTAAGAAATTAACTTATGGTCTCGCAATAAGGAAGTGAGGGAGCAAACATTCCAAGCAAGGCCAACGGACTCCTGATCACTACTTCACACACTGCCTCAGTTATAACTATAGGATCAGCTCCAGGCTCAGACCATGGCCAGCTTGGAAATGCTGAGGAGTCTGGGTTCAGCTGGTCAGGAGCCCTGCTCCATGATCACTGCCATTCCACCCTCTCACCCCAAGTCACCTCCCAGAGCCTCCCAGTTCTCTGAGCTGCCTTTGACTATTTCCTGAAAACTGACACCAAGGTTGAGTGACAGTGACAGGAGCTCAGACCTCCTCCAGAAAGAGAAAAAGGAGCCCTGATTCCAGCAAAGGAGTGTCTATGCCCTTCTTGGCGAGAGCCTGCTAGCCAGCACCTTATTATGCTGCGAGAGTCCGCGCAGGCCTCTTTAAGTCCATTCATCATTGTTCCGCTAAGTCCATGCTCTGACGCAGTAGCCTTGATTGTATTTTTCCCACCGCTACCAGCTTCAGTAATGTGGAAAAAACGGGGCGATGGGTAATCATTCTCTTCGTCATTAGGGCAAATAGGAGAGTCTTCTGTGGACATGGCCTCCCAGTGTGGGTGAGCAAAAGGGCAGGCAGAGGTTTTTTAATGAAAGGGCTGGCTCAGGGAGGCCTGTTTCTCAACAGAGGCAGCTTGAAGATACATGGTGTTGTAGCACGGAGCACAGGGAGTGTAGTTCTGCTCAGATCTCAGGAGAGTCAGGGGTGGACCAGGGCTGGGCCACGCACGGAAAGCTTAGTCACTCAGGAGTGTCGAGAAAGCAGTCACTGGTTTCCAGGACGGCCATGAGAAGCGGGAGTGTGAGGCTGCCTGGAGAAAGGGCTGCCAGAAGACCTACTAATCTGCTTGGCTGGGAACTCAGCACAGCTGTTAGGGACACACGCTCTAGAGTCCCCTACCCTGGGCTTCATTCCTGACTTCCCCACTTTTCTAGTTGTGCAGTCTTGGGCACATGACTTATCCACCCTGAGCCTAAATTTACTAAACAGTAAAATGGACATGATAAATATCAGTGGATTTGTGAGGTTAAAATGTGATAAAGTCCATAAAATGCCTGGCATATAATAAATTGCCAATGCATTTTAGTTGTCATCAGCCTCATCATGGACAGAATGTGAGACTCAATAATAGGGACATCTGCTAGGACTTAGAGATCGGACGGACATGTCTGGGTCTTCAGATGGTCCACTGTGTCCAAGCAGGGCCTTGGAGACAAAGGAAAATGAGAGACTTTTATGAGTCTAAAAAAATTTAAAAACATATTAATTAGTGTAACACTAACTTCTAACATATAAACTCCCAAATACCAGTGGCTTAACAAAACAGAAGTTTATTTTTGGCTCATGTAGCAGGCCACAGTAGGTGTTTCTGGTTGGAAGGCATCTCTGCCATCTTTAACGTGTGGCCCCAAAGTTGCGCTGCGTGAGGACAAGCGGCTGGAGAAAAGGGAGAGAGCATGGGGAATGCATGAAGGAGGTATGCATCAAGCAGGCCAGGGAGTGGTGCAGATCACAACTAGCCCATTGGCTGGAACTCAGTCACATGACTCCATCGAGCTGCAAGGAAGGCTGGGAAATATCTATTTGTCTGCTCAGGAGGAAAAGGAAATGAGTTTTGGTGAACACATTCGATGAATAAAAATGAACTTCAATTAATGCCTCTTCTCAAGAGGCCAGGCTCATTCCTGGAGCCTTGTCTTCAAGGTTCTGGCAGGGGGCGGTTCTGCATGGAAAGGCACTGCTGAGTCCTGTGCCCTGGAATTCCTCACAGTCATGTGACCACCAATTCTTCCTCCTCTTTTGTCATGGCTTTAGATTCCAAGACCATGCACATGGTAGGAAAAATAATGTGGGTCATGTCCTTTCCTGAAAGAGTAGTGCACTGCCAACACATGATATCAAATAGAGGTAGGAGAAGCTGACCTCGGTTTTTCTTAAGGATGAAGTTAGAAAAAGGGATCTGGTGTCTAAGACTAGGCTTTGAGAAACTCTCTTAGGCACAAAGATCCTCAGTCTTCACTGTGAGGCCATGAGGTGACACATGCCTCCATTATTTTGGGCAAGCTGACCAAACCATACTGGCTTTAAGACTATGCCACTACTGGACTCTTAGTTATCTTGACAACTGGGAAAATACGAATCGATGCTTGAATGATTAATTATGTGTGCCACACTGTCATAACTTCAAGCCATAATATGGTCACAGTCTGATCTCCCAGGAACAAGAATTTTAACTAACAGCTCACTGATTTTGGAAAGAGAAGATATTCAAAACCATGCCCTGCAATCCGATCATAAGCCATTTGTATGACTGTTGTTAGTATAACTGATGCTATGCTGGGCCCTTACAGTTTCTCTTGTCCTTTTGCTGACCCGACCCAGAACTGTACGGTGCAGTGAATCACCTCTCTGTCGTCAAGGGCTTTGTAGTTAATAGATATTGTTTAATGATCATTAGGACCAGGTAGCCACTATACTCTGTTAGTCCCCAAACAATGATGAAAACCTTCCCTGACATATTCCTGGTGCCCACAAGACTAGTTAGTTATCCATTCATAAATCTTAACTTAGGAATGCATGTCCTGTTTCCAAACACCTACCTCCTTGCCCTAGGTTAACCATAAAATTGTCCCAGTGGCCCCTCGGCGGTGCAGAGGGCAGCCGCAAACTCTTTCAGATCACTGTCGGCCTGATCCAGACCCCACCCTGTGAGTAAGTTACCCTATAATAAACTGACCCATTGATTACATGGAGCTGCCTGCCTCTTTTTTCTGTCTTAGAATGCCTTCTCAGTTTGGTAGGCACTTGTTGTTCCCTCCGTCCTCCAACACCATCATCCAAATTATCTGAGGGTCATTCTGATCAACTTTCAACTACCTGACCAGGTCACTGCGTAGTCAATGCCATCCAGGCATTCCATGAATAGCAGGAGAGTCACTCTGGTCCCTTCTAGAAAATAACTATATCTGGTGGCTAAGTACTTGAAGATGCAAAAATAGCCTAGTTAATAACCATTTTGGTAATCAATACAAAATGATTTCTCTAAGTTTCAACTGAGACTATTTCACAGACATGGTGTTGATCTCTCAGTATTTCAGTTTTCCCATCTAAAACCCAGAAATATTAGTATTCCTCCCTATATGGATTAGCTTATCATTTGGTAAATATTCACTCCCTTTACCCAAACGTCATGGGAGGAGTACACTTCCTTGCCCTACTGATATTGGATTTGGTCATATGACTTGCTCTGGCCAGTGAAATGTATCACTTCTGAACCTAGGCCTTAAGAGATATTATGTCATTCTGCTCACCCCTTTGAGAGCTTCCAACCTCTACCATACAAGACCTCCCCCCAGATAACTGCTACCCCTTTATCCTGGGCCCAGGAGTGAAAATATGTGGAGCAGAGCCACCTGAGCCAACCTCAGCTGCCCCACAGATATATGGGTGTAAGTAAATACCTATTGTTATGTGCCACTGAGTTTGGGGATGGCTTGTTACACAGCATTATGGTGGCAATATCTAATTGATACACTCTTCATACAGCAAGAATATAGCAGCAGGAGCAGTTTTTAATAGGAGATAACTTACATAGAAAATAACCAAGCAATTATCATGAGTTACTTAGAGGCCCTAATATAGGACAAGGTCTTTGAAATAGAGGTCTTGTCAGAGCCTGCCTATGGGTAGGATACCAAGAAACCTGCTTTCCTTCCCACAGAGAGTTTTGCTTGAGGCTCCATCTTCATTTACCCAGCAAGTGGAGTGGGAGCTTTGAGTTCATTCTGTTCTTTATTTGGGAAGTTTATCATTTAACATCTTTGAAGTCAGGTTGGACACACAAATCCTATTTTTGATAGTGCAAATTTCCTCTTTTCCAAGGAAGGCAGAGATAACGACTCTGGCACAGATGGAGATTTCTTCAGGGAAGGAAAGCAGCATTTAGGTTGGTGACTGCCTTCCCTGGTGAGCTATTGTATTCTTGTTTGGGGTTTCTGGGCCCTCATTTTGGATACAGCGAGACTCTTCAACTGAGATTTATAGCATGGAAATAGTCAACAAGAGCAAATGAATCAATCTGGGAAGCCACGTTGCCCTCCACATAGTATTGTTCCTTCTGCTTCCCCCAAGTAGTTACCCTTTTTTTAAAATCATTATTTATCCGATGAACCCATATTAAAGCACTTTCATGGGTATACTCAGCCAAAGGGCATCATAGTACACATGCTATGATGGCTGCCTTTGCTTAAATATGTGGTTTTATTTATCTATTTAAGAAAGCATCATCTTTCCATTATGAATAAGTGCTAGGGAATATCAGTTTGAGTCCAGTCATGTTCTACATTGTAGAGGGCAATGGGTAACTAAGAAATCTCCTTAGCTGTGTATTCCCCACCCCAACATTCTAGCAGAGTTCTTTTCCAGCCTAAGTACCAGACAAGAGTGAGTATTGCTAACATTAGGAAGTTCTGCATGGAATGCTGCCACTTCCCCTCCCCAGCCTGTGCTCTTCTCAATCTACACCTCAATCCCACCTGTCCCCATGGCTTTAAGCATCATTTTACACTGACAACTCTCCCATTTAGACCTCTGGCCCAGAATACTCCTGAGTTCCAAATTTATTAAAAAAATAAAACCAACAACTGCCTATTTGATGGTTTACAGACATTTTAAACGTAATATATCCAAATGGAATTCTCAGGCCACTCTCTCCCTCCACACATAGACACCAAACCTCCAAAACTGATTTTCCTCCGACCATACTCAATAAATAACATTTTCATCCTTTCTAGGACTTAAATTGAGAATCTGGGAGTCATCCATGCTCCTGTCTCCTTCAGCCCCTTCAACCAATTTCTTACATACTGAGTCTTAGAGTCTATTTTCAAAACACATGAAGATTCCATCACTTCTCTCCACCATCATCACCTTAGACCAAGCATCATAATCTCTTCTCTGAACTCCTGCAAACGCTTCTACTTGGCCTTCCTCATTGCATCCTCCACATAATCAGTCAGTGATTTTTTTCTTAAATGTAAAGCATTCTAAATCGCATTTCTCTTCAAAACGCTCCAGCGACTTCCTGTTGTAAAATATTACCACAAACTTAGTGACTTAAAGTGACACAAACTGATTATCTTATAGTTCTGGAGGTCAGAAGTTTGAAAAGGGTCTTAATGGGCTAAAATCAACGTGTCAGCAGATTTTGTTCCTTTCTAGAGGCTTCAGGAGAGGATCTATTCCTTGCCTTTTCTAACTTCTAGAGGATGTCTCCATTCCTTGGCTCATGGCCCTGCATGACCTTAGCCTCTGCTTCTGTCATCCCATCTCCTTCTCTGTATCTGACCCTCCTGCTTCCCTTCTACAAGGACCCTAGTAATTCCATTGGGCCCACCCTGATAACCCAGGATCATCTCCCCACCTCAAGAGTCTTGGCTTAATCTCATCTGGAAAGTCTCTCTTGCCATGTAAGGATAACACAGTCACAGGTTCCAAGGATTAGGACATGGTCATCTTTGGAAGCCACTATTCTATCTACCATACTTACGATCCCACTTAGAACAAAATTAAAAGTTGTTTCCCTGGCCTATAAGGCCTCATACAATCAGGAGCCCTACTGTCTCTCTGATCTCATGCCCTACCATTCTCTCCCTGTTCAATCAAACCACACCAGCTCCCTTGCTGTTCTTCAAAAGAGCCAAGCTTGCTCCATGTGCTGAAACTTCTTCTCCCTAGGAAGCTATCCCCTAAATGCCCATGTAGCCCACTCCCTCACATGGTTCAGACCTTTGCCCAAATGCAACTTTAAGAAAGGTATTCCTGACCACCTAACACAGACCCCAAACACACACACACACACACACACACACACACAAACACCATCATTGTCTGTTCCTTACCCAATTTTATTTTTTTTCTTATAATCTGATATAGTATATATTTATTTGGTTATTTATTAATTATGGAACCCTCCCTTCCAAATGTAAGCTCCATGAGGGTGGGGATCTTGATTTTGTTCAAAGGTTTTTACTCAGTGCCTGGCACATAGGAAGCATTCAATACGTTTTTGGTGAACATATGAATGAAAGAAGAATAAAAAGTCTATTGCATAAGTGCAATGGTTCACACACAGGGGACTGGCTAATTCTACCTGTTCAAGGAAGACTTAATAGAGAAGCGAACAGTTAGGCAAAAATTTGATGGATAAATACACATTTAACAAGTAAACAAAACACCTAAAAAGCTTTCTCAGATCTAATACTCCCTGGGTGAATGGAGTAAATTGAATTTGTGGACCAAGAAGTCCAAAAACTCTCTTACCTCAAGGAAAGTTACCAAAAGACTCCTTATCTTGAGCCACATCTATTGTTCAGATACTTGCTGGTCGACAATTCAGTTTTCTCCAGTTCACCCACGGCTGTTTGTCGGCACCAAATAAGGCAGGCAAAAGAACTCAGGTGTGATTGAGGCAAATATCCACACTGAGTGAGGAGCAAGGGCCTTTCTGGTGGGAGACTTTGGGCAATGATAAAAGTGAATTTCAGTTGTATCTTGGGAATACAGAATTTGTCTTTTTCCACTGTATCATGCATTCATATTCTACCATGTTTCATGATGCAGTTTTGACCTGTTCCCCTTAGGTGCCATGGTCTTATGACCCTATTCATGCCAGTACCCCAGTCAGGAGCGGGGGTCACAAAGGGTAAGATCTCATCCCTCCATGAAAAGGAGGGAAGCTGAGCAGAGCGATGTTAGTTAGTCTGACTCAGGCCAGTTGGACCTCAATTAAAGTGGGTACTTCAATATGGTCACTGGACAGTGACCTGCTCTGGCTAATGGGGCCAGAGGGCTGATAAAGTACTTCAGCAATTATGTTTCCTCTCTTGGACCCATGCCACCACCATGAGCACATGCCCAGTCTCACCTGGATGAGGAGAGACACTCGGGAAAAAACCAGCTTATCCCAACAAAGATCATCCTAGGCTAATTAGCCTCAAGCAGACCTGCTAACTGCCCACAGATTTATTAGCAAGCCCAGTCCAGGTCAACCACCCCTGACCCAGATCAGCTGAACCACCCAGTCACCAGTTACTCATGAGAAGCAGCATATGGTTGTGGTTTAAGCCACTAAATTTTGGGATGGTTTGTTACATGGCAACTGCTAACTGGTATAGAGTAGACAGATGGCTTGTCCCCTGAAGGGGGTCAACTCAGAGAGGTAGAGAATGCTGTGACTCAGAGGATCCATGGTTATGTTGGCCATTGCTGGGCACACTGGACACAGAGTTCATTGGCCATAGATTCACATCTAAGAACTTGGAAAGGCAAGATGTGCTTCCTGCCTAAGCACGATCAGCTGACACGCTGGGGACGTTCTGCTCCTGATGTGATGTGATCAGTAATTTTATTTTATCTATCTGGAAGAACAAGTCTGGGCTGATGCTGATGCCTTGTGAATGGCTCCGAAAAAAGAGAACAAGAAGTTCTCTCTCCACTCATGAAAGCATGAAAGTCTGCTCCTTGTCAATCAAGGTCAGGACGTGATGCTCAACAGTCCGCCTTCCCCTGCAGACTTAGCAGCCACCTGGAGACCTTGAAGAAGCAGCACTGACAGAAAACAAGCACAGTTTCAAACCACTCCCTCTGAAGTTTTACCAGTGTTTGATGGACATGGAGAGATACTCCTCAGACAGCGGAGAATCGCCCTCTCCTTGGCATAAAATCAGCTGGACAGAATTTTTCTTTCCAAATGTAAAACGTTGTTTCCAAACAAAGGAAGTGAGATGTTTTCTACAGCTGCTCCACATCCATTATGCTTTGCAATAGCATTGTTCATGAGGTTTTTATGATGCGAAAAAAAAAATAATTAAGATGAGAGGCACTTCTTGTCCCTGAATCCTTTTTGTTTAAACATGTTTTGTAAATGGCCAATATCTCCTGTTACTTAGGTTAGCATCCAGAAAATGCTAGCACTTAATTATAGAATCAGCAGCTGATATGCTTAATGACTTTCCATTATACCCAACAATAGCTGCAGTGTGCTTTAAAAAATGCATTTGCATTCATATTCCTTTGACCTCTCTATCAGAACCTTGAGGCAATCACACTCTAACCATTTATTAATAATTGCCCTAGTTAACCTGAGGGTCATGGATATGGTGTGGTGTACCCACAAAGGGAAGGAAATGCCAAATGCCTTCTGGAGAGAAGAGCAGAGTCTTGGTTCACAACTCACTTTGTGTTTCAAGAGATTAGAGCCCGTATGTTTAATATTCAGCAGGGCACCAGACTTCCCAGGAGCTAGTGAACTTCAACTCGCAATGGGGCGGGTCATACGGGAAAAGGCCCAAAGTTAGCGGCTAAGAGAGCCCAGTGGAGATGAATGGGAGATGTTGTGATGTTGAGGAGTATGTGGGAAGAGAGGACAGTGGGTTGAACTGTGTCCCCTCCCCAAATTCATATGTTGAGGTCCTAACTGCCAGTATCTCAGAACATGACTGTATTTGGAGACAGGTCTTTCAAGAGGTAGTTAAGTTGAAATGGGGTTATATGAGTGGCCTCTAATCCAATATGACTGGTGTCCTTGTAATAAAAGGAGACTGGGACACAAACACAGAGGAACACCATGTGTAGACACAGGGAGAAGACAGCTATCTGCAAGCCAAGGAAAGAAATCTCAGAAGAAACCAACCCTGATGACACCTTGATCTTGGACTTCCAACCTATAGAGCTGTGAGAAAATAAAGTTCTGTTGTTTAAGCCACTCAGCCTGTGGCACTTTGTTATGGATCCTAGCAAAGTAATATAGGCAGACTCTGGTCATGTCCACATCCCAAGTCCAGTAGACACACCACTAGACAGAGTGGTCTCTGATGGTCACAAATGTGTGTGTTCACAGTTGTGGTTCCTTTAGAAGCTTCCTACCCACCTCACGCAGTGGGCTACATGCAAGGGGGATTCAAGCCCTCCTTAGGTCTTCATGATCTGAGGAACCACTGGTGGCTCACCCTGAGGACTCTTCCCCTATTTCCTTTCCGGCTTTGCCTTTTGAACCTATTGCTCTATACTGGGCTGGTTTTCAGGTTTTCCTCCCTCAGGCCATACTCTCCCTGTTTGATCCAAATTCATGATCTTCAATGCCAAGGAGAGCCCTCCAATCAGAAACTCTGCAGACACTTAAGCCTAAACCAGGTAAGTTTTGTTCTGGCCCATTGCGTCTCAGACTTTGATGTGTGTATGAGTCACCTGGGGATCTGGTTAAAAGGCTGATTGTGACTCAAGTAGGTCTGGGTATAGCCTGAGAGTCTGAATTTCCAACAGGCTCCTGGGTGTTTCTGAGGCTGCTGGTGAGAAGATAACTTCTGAGTGGCCGGGCTCTAACACAGGGTTTTCCAAACTTGGCAATGTTGAGATTTGGGGCCAGATAATCCTTTGTGGTGGGTGTTGTCCTGAGCACTATAAAATGTTTAGCAGCATCTCTGGCCTCAAGCCACCAGATGCTAATAGCATTCCCCAGTTGTGACAACCAAAAATGTCTCCAGATGTTGCCAAGTATCTCCAATGGTGGGGAGGTGTACAAAAATCACTCCATTTGAGAACCACTTCTCAAGCCTATATGCTTTACCTTAGGGCACTGCTTCCCGATGTCTTTGAGGCCACAGCATACAGCAAAAAGGAAAACCAACATGCACCCACAGTGTGCTGGACAATGGAGGAGGTAGCTTGCTGTAGGAAGGACTCCAGCTACCCCAGGCCAGTGCTAGCCACCAGGACCAGCTACATAATTTACAGGGCCCACTGCAAAATAAAAATGTGGGGCCCCTTCCTCAGAAATTATTGAGAATTTCAAGACAGTACCAGCAGAGGGCTAAACTAAGCACCATGTAACTATACCAGGGGCACATTCATGAAGCTGGGGCTGCCAGCCACTCTGAGAACCCCCACTGAAGGAACCCTCACTGGTTGGGAAGATCTACCCTAAAGGATTCTCTGCCTGTTGTCTCCCCCAGTACTGTTAGGATCACCAGTGGCCTGGTACAAGTTTGATAAGTTAAACATTGAACAAACTGTTCCCAAACTGTTCTGTTTTGTTCAATTTGTTGTTCAATATACTTCCCACCAAGAAAGTGAAGGATCTGATTCCTTTTTGAAAGCACCAATTGGTAACAAAGGACCAAAGAGGGTAAAGATTCTGAAGAACCTTGCTCTTAGTAAAGCTATTTGGTACAGTGACGGAAGGGTCAACGTGGGTGAACTGAGAATTGAATGAGTTGACATATAAAAGTTTCCCAGGTAAATTCCTCCTGATACAAGGAGCCTGTCTTGGAGGACTCAGGCTACCGGGAGAAGTAGAGAGCCTTTGTTATCTTCTCCTCACTTTGCTGTAAGCAAGATGTATGAAGGGTCGAAGCTGGGAGCTAGGCTACTGGGCAAGCAAAGCAACGGCGCAGAGAAGTCAGACCCGCCGGAAGAGCTGCTTAGCAGAAGAGAGCTGCGGTAAGCGCCGTTTACAAGGGCTTCCTGCTTCCCGGCACAAGCTGCAGCAAGCCGTCAGCAGGCAGGAGCCGTGAATAAGCTCAGGTGAAATGCTCTAGGTGGAAAAATAATTACAAATGGCTCATGAATGGGGGAAAAACAACTTCTGCTCTAAATAGTGAGAGGAAACAGCTGAGTTTAGAGTAAAGGCAACCGGCCTTACCTAGATATTCTACCTTGGACTAGAGCACCACTTCCTTATTTTAATCTTATAGTAAATGTACTCATTTCCTAGAGCTGTTATAACAAATAACCAAAAACTGGCTGGCTTGAAACAAAGGGCATTTATCCCGTCACAGTTTCGGAGGCCAGAAGTCTGAAATCAAGGTGTCAGCAGGGCCATACTCCCTCTGAAGGCTCTAGGGAAGTGTCCTTTCTCACCTCTTCCAGCTTCAAGACTCCAGACGTTCCTTAGCTGTGGCAACATCCCTACAATCAATCTCTGCCTCCAATGTCACACACTCTGTATCTTTGTCTCTCATGACACTTGTCATTAGATTTAGGACGCATCTGGCTAATCCAGGATAATTTCATCTCAGGAGCTTTAACTTAACTACATCTGCAAAGACCTTTTTCTTCCAAATAAGATAGCATTCACAGGGAGCAGATATCAGGATATGGTCTTATTTGGGATAGGGGGCCACTAGTCAACCCTATGAAATTTTTGTTTATGACTATTGTAAACAAAAATTAATATCATCATTTTTTGGAAAATCTGTAATTTTTCACGTGCTAAGTTGGGGGAGACCCAATTCACCTCCTTGCATGTTTCCATGAGTGCACTTCTATCCCATTCCCCGGAAGAGAGTGGGACTGGAGTTCTTCTGGCCCCCTTTGCACCTCCTCACTTACTCATTCTTATGGGAAGATCAGAGACTACTTTTTTTTCTGTGGAAACTGGGGAAGGTTTGACATCCTCTGGGCCCTTACTTACCAAGGATAAGAATAGATAAGCAGGCAGCATAACTCTATTCCCCCACAAATAATGGGTAAGTGGGCAGCCAGAAATGCTTGGCTGGCTGGGAACTTGCTGGAAATGAAAACCAGGCTTCACTTCAGATAGGTCCAAGTTCTAGATATAGGCGTTAACTGCAAAAACACTCACTTTGACCTCAGGTCCAAGCTGTGTTCTCCAGCACAGTTAATCAAAGACCCTGAATTTTAAGGGTTTGGCACTGGCCTTGCTCATTAATGCATCCGAGGTTTCACTTGATAATCACCTGGTTCTTCCACAGGGAGAAAGGAGGTAGGATTAGAACCCTCAAATCGCCACTTTTCTATTGTGTCCCGTGTATACACCCCTAACCATGGTTCGAATATCCAAGGCAAGTGTCAGAATTGTTTACTGGCTCTTAGCTATGGAAACTGAAGATTGTCTGAAAAAGACAATCAACATTTATAGCTGTAGCCTTGAAAATTAAAACTTAGAAAGTGATAATATATATTATATAATTCAAGAGGTGGATTGCATAATAAAATTTCTGAACTTGACAGCAAAATGTCAACATAAAATTTTAAATATTTACTTAGCCATATGTTGACTGTAAAACATCAAGAATTCTCCATAATGAAAGAATAAAGAATTACCCTCCTAAGAGTGAAAAAAAAGAAACCACCTGAATGTATCAGTAGAAGATGGTTAAATAAATTCTGGTACCTTTGTATTCTGGGGTAGTATATAGCCACCAAGAAAGAAAGACACATTATGTAAAAGCAGAGGTTGCAGAATAATACATAATAGGGGATCCCATTTTTGATACAAGAAAGAAACCATATATTTCTTTATGTTCCTATACACAAAATTGCTAGGAAAAAAAAGGCTACGAATATTCATAGTAAGCTGATGGCCAGTGGTCGCCTCCGGGAAGAAGAGATGGCTTGGAAGCAGAGGGGAACAAGTGAATGGGGGTTTCACATTTGTGGAATCGTTTTGATTTCTGATGATTAGGACGTATTCTCTTGTCACTTGAACATTTCAAATAATCATCTCAATTAACTATTTTATATTTTGAAGGGTAATTTCTGGATTTTTTTTAAAGGCCATAAAGAATAGTTAGGTTTTATAAAAAATAGTAGACACTCAAAAAATTTGGTAACCCAAACAAGTGTCTAGCTAGCTGGCTATTCACACACATATGTATATGTATTTATACACACAAATGTATGTAGATATATACGTGTGTATATGATCATGTATGTATAGTATGAATTTATTAACTATCTAATTTCATTTTACAAAATACATTGAGCAACCTGTGATTCTTTTTCAGAACCTTCTTCTTCTCTTCTTTCCTTTTCCCTAACTCTCTCTCTCTCTCTCACTTCCAAACAAAAACAAGTTGCATTTGACAAAAGAGCAATTCCCTACTCCCCCTTTCACCCTGACTCTCTAGCATTACCCCTGGATGTGGTTGACGTGAACCAGCTCTTTACTCTGAGAAGTCACAGCAGCAAGACCTCCTTCATGCAATGTGTGTAGGTAGAGAAATCTCTGGTCCTGACCATGGGGTTACAAGAAAAGACTGTGTGACGTAGCAGAATCATCAAGGCTCTGGGAGTCACATCGACCTAGTTTACAATTCTGGTTCTGCCAACTTGTAATTAAACGGCCTGGCAGAATAATTCAATCTCATCTGTAAAATGAAGGATAAAAATAAATGCTTCAGAGGGTTAGAGTGAGGATTCAAGGGGGTAACATATAGCAAACGTACAGCTAGAACTGGGCCTGGCATGGAATCTGACAGAGCAAAGGCTGACCCTTGCCGTCCATTGACTGTTTTTGGAAAGTGAGGGAAGTCTGTCTTGATGACGAGAGGCCATGTGCTTTGAGCTGGCAAAGGCAGCAAGAGCAGCAGGAACGGCTGACCTATTAACTCTGCGCCCCATGTCCCTTGACCAGGGACAAGGCTGGGTATAGATTCTGTTACCAAAATTTTCCAAGGACCCGGTAAATACACACTACCTTCACATCTTTCTCACTGCAAGGCAATTGCCTTCCAATCCACTTAAGCTTGATTCTTTATTTAGTCCCATTAAAGTACACTTTCTTGCCTCATCTTTTGGGGCAAGGCCAATTACATGAAATAAGTTTCTAGAATTCCTTAAAGGAAAATGCCACTCTTCCATTCCTATTGGCATTTGACTAGATTAGAATTATGATCCTTATTAGTAAGGTTCCATCATCTTTCTTTCTGTTTCCTTCCCCCACCCTCACTGACATCTTCAGCAACTGGTCATTCCTTCCTTAGTATTCACAGTTTCTGAGTGCTGGGGAGAGTGCTCCAAATTTCCCTGTGTGAATCAGATGCTAAAAATACAGCATCCACTCTTCTCTTATAAAACCCCAACCTTGTCCACCCTCTTAGCTCCACAGTATGCTCACTGGCTGCCAGTCCCCACCAGCACCCTCTTTTGCCATCTCAAGCTTCCTAGCCCACAACAGATCACGGGAAAGGTCCATGAAGTGAAAGTGAGCACTCAAGTGCCAGGCAGACTTTGCCTACACTCATACCAGCAAAAATTAAAGACTGAAAGGGTGGGTGAACATGGGCCAGGCTTGCTGTGAGTGTTAAATTACATAACGTACGTAAAGTGCCCAAGATAGCACGTGGCACCTGGTGGTGGTGGTGATGGTGGTGACCACATGACCCTTTCCTCCTCTTCTCCCCCCTCTCCTTCTCCTCTTTCTTCTCCCTCATCCCCTCCTCCTCTTCCTCTTTTCTGTTAGTATTTTAACACTAATAGCAGCTGTCATTTTCTGATGCTCTTACTAAGTGTCAGGTCCTAAGCTAAGAGTTCACCCACAACATTTCATTTAATCCCTATAACGGTTGTCTGCAAGGTCGACATTACTGAGTGCCCCTGACTGCAGCAAAGGCATTCATTAATAGTGAGATGTTGGGCTGTTGAGTCCAAATACCTGGGTTCTAATCACCATCTGGCACTTATTAACTGTTGGTCCCTGAGCAAAGAATTTCGTCTCTGGGAGCCTCATCTGTAAAATGGTGAAGTAAATATAGTAGCTACTGCGATGGGCTGCTGAGCGGTTTAAGGTCAGGGTACGGCATCTGGCACATAGTAGGACTCTCTGTGTAGTTGCCCTCTCTCTCTCCCCATCCTCTTCTTCTGCTCCTAATTCTATAGACTAAAACTGTCCAACAGAACAACGGATGCCTCAAATTGTATATGTAAGCCACAGACATAACTAAATTTCCTAGTGGCCACACCTTTTTTAAAAAAAGGCAAAAAGAAACAAGTAAAATTAATTCTAACGACAAATTGTATCTAACCCTATATCCAAAATATTATCATTTCAACACGTCAACATGTAACCAGTATAAAAATCATTAATCACATATTTACAGTCATTTTTTTAATACTCTGTCATCCAGCAGGGACTTGACACCTGCAGCACATCTTGGGTCACAGCAGCCACATTTCAAGGACTCAAAACTTACATGTGGCTGGTGGCTATGCTACTGAACAGGGCAGTGACAGACAAAGAAGATGGAGATAGATAAAGAGGGTAAGTCATCTGTCCCAGCCCACATGGCTCAGAAGCGGTATGACCAGGATTCAAACCATGCCTGTCTAGCTCCAAAGCCTGCCACGATTTTGTGATAGTCACATAAACAGTTAGATAGTGGCGCAAGGGCCTAGTTTTATTTCCTCTAGGTCGCCACGTGGAATGATTATTATGCTCTAAGTGTGACTGGAAACCCAACCCTTTAGGCTGGCAGGTTGCCCTCCATCTCTCTAACTGCTGCTGTCACATTAATGTGCATACACATTCTTTTTAAAAAAATTTATTTATTTAATTTATTTATTTTTGGCTGCGTTGAGTCTTCTTTGCTGCACGCGGGCTTTCTCTAGTTGTGGTGAGTGGGCTTCTCACTGTGGTGGCTTCTCTTGTTGCGGAGCACGGGCTCTAGGCGCGCGGGCCTCAGTAGTTGTGGCACGCGGGCTCTAGAGCGCAGGGTCAGTAGTTGTGGGGCACGGGCTTAGTTGCTCCAAGGCATGTGGGATCTTCCCAATGCAAGGCTCAAACCCGTGTCCGCTGCATTGGCAGGCGGATTCTTAACCACTGCGCCACCAGGGAAGCCCCTGCACATACTTTCTCTCTATCGTGTTCTGTTAAGATATAAATACAGCTGCGTTTCTCACCTCCCTTCCCTCCCAGAGGTAACCTCTTTCCAGAAGTTGATATGTCCTTTCTACTTCAGACCAGACCTTGGCAAGCCTGAGATGTCCTTAGGGAGTGGGATGACTAACTGGTGCTGGCCTCTGGGGACAGCACACTACTTGCTTATCCACCACAGTGAAGGACACAGAAGCCTCAGTAATCTCTTCAAATCACTTTGAATTGCTTGGCTTAAATCCACGCATCTCTATCCCACCCCTCATGCTCCCCAATCCTTGAGACATTTTAGAAAGCATGTCTGCCAGCCTGAGGTGACCTTTAGAAGGGCAGCACTGATGGTCTCTCTTCATCCTTCCATTCCACCCTCTCAGAGGAGGTCACTGCAGAGCCCTGAGCTATTCTGAAAGGAGAGGACTTCCTGCCCTCTGTGCCAACGATTCCCAAGAGCTGGCTGGAAATCAAATTTTTGCTTGTTCTTGAAAAATGAGCAACATTTTAAGTTTTGTCACAGAGCTAAATTTATTCAATATAAAAGGCGATCTTTGTTGGTTTCCAGCCACTCTCTCTACAACCACTGTGATGAGTATTGGTTAGGGGTGGGGCCCCGGATACTACAGCCTGTGTCCCTTGGGTTGAAAACTCTAATTAATTTTTTTTTTTTTTTTTTGGTGGTATGCGGGCCTCTCACTGTTGTGGCCTCTCCCGTTGCGGAGCACAGGCTCCGGACGCACAAGCTCAGTGGCCATGGCTCACGGGCCCAGCCACTGCGCGGCATGTGGGATTCTCCCGGACCGGGGCACGAACCCGCGTCCCCTGCATCGGCAGGCGGACTCTCAACCACTGCGCCACCAGGGAAGCCCTCTAATTAATTTTTATCGAATGATAACTGGGCATCCTGGAGTCCCAGAAGCATGCACCCTAAACACTAAAACTAATCACGCAAGTTAAAGAGAAAAGAAAAATCCACAACATTGTATATAATTTTAATTTCCTCTATGAAATGGTGGTGAGAGTAGATGGTGGTGTACAGTTTTTTTGAACGTCCTTACTTGGCATAAGAAGTTGATGAGCCTATTTAAGTTTTCTAGAACCATATATATATATATATATATATATATATATATATATATATATACTCACACACAGTATTGTATTTAGTCCTTAAAACTATTCTGCAACATAGGTCGTATATAGATCTATAAAATCTCCGTGTCTGGGAACTACAGATCTGATACTTGCCTAATGGCATGAGATCTGGAAATCCTTGACGACTAATGAGAAATACCCAGATGAGCAACCTGTTTGTGAGGCAGCAAGAGAGAGGGTAACTCAGTTCTGCCACTTCCTTGGGCTCATCACTTGGTTCCTTTTTTGAAATGGGTGGACCAGATTCTTTCCAGCATGACACTATCACTGAAACAGCAGCTAATATTAATTGTGTCAGGCATTGTGCAAAGTGCCTGCATGCGCTACCAACTTTAATTCTCACAATAGCTCTGTTGGGTAAGTTTAGGTATTCCTGCAGTGGGGGGGATAAAGAAATCAACAGGTAACTTACCAAAGCTGCAGAGCTAGTGAGTGGCATGGTTGGGATTCAAAGCCAGGTCAGTATGATTCCAAAGCTTGTGTTCATAGCTGCTGTGCTATGGTATATTATATAGCTATGTGGAAGCAAATAGAACACTTTGGGTGTGAAAATTATATACCGTGTTGTAGACTTTGCTTCTCTCTTTAACTTGGATGGCTAGCTCCAGTGTTTGGGATCATGAGTTGGGGATGCCAGGATGGCCATTTCTGATGTGGTAGAAGTTAATTAGATTTTTCACCCAGGAGGCTCAGGCTGTGCCATCCTAGGCACCTGCCTGACTGACACTGGCCCCAGTGGGAGTACAGGGAGAGTGACTGATGCAGGGCAAATACATCTCAGCCTCTTGCCTCACTACTCAAAGTACACACTCCATTACAGAAGGCAATTCATTGCCTCACATTTCTCCACCGTCTCCCTATGTCTAACCTGCACACTATGAGATGTAATGTACAGGATTTTCTGCGTACTGATCATTTTATCACCAACGTCTCCACATTTCATTCCTGTGAGAGGAGTTATAGTTACACTAAAAGGTCTAAATGAGGCGGAGTTCAGATGGAGCCTAAATTTGTCAGAAGTCCTTACTCTTGCTTCCATCGTAATTTCTCCACACCACCGTACCACCGCAAAAGACAAAGTGAGCAAATTTGGAGCACCATACTATGGAACTATGACTGCATTTGGCTGTGAAAAGGGGACTAGAACGAAATCAGTTGAAAAACATGGCGAGCCACTTTGCACACAGCTCCGATTTAGATGATCACTCAGCCAGCTCTGGGCATGACTTAAGTCCCGCGTTATAGCACAAGAAAATAGACTTGGTTTCTGCCACCATGGAACCAATCTCGGCCTGCTGAGGATCAAAAGTGAGAGAACCGTATATTCTCATCTGCGCAACCTTTATGAGTATCTATCTACGGTTTGGTTCAGGTCCAGGCACAAACTTGAATTAAAGGTTGAAATTGATGACTCAGAGCTTAGCTGGAATTGCAGGCGAGAAAATGGATCTATGTACTGGGAGGAAAATACGTCTGAGGATGAGAGGGAGAGATGGAAGAGCCAGATGCTCAGACCCACATCCCACCCGTCTGCCCCAGGAGCTCCCATTAAGTTGTTGCATTGTGGGCAGCAGAGGGCACTATTAATACATTCGGAAGTGCACGGTACACTTGAAGAAACAGGAGGTTTACAATAAATTTGACTGTGCCATTTGGGCGGGGGGAGGTCATAGGATTATAGTTATAGCCTTTATTGTTTCCTGTTCTCAAACTCACAGATTAACAAGATTCTAAAATAAAGAGTGGCTACAGAGTGGAACTGACTCCTTCATGGAACTTCAAAATTTTAGTATCTGAAGCAGAAACACACACAACACGTATTTAAAATAGAGTGATTACTATAGCCCAGCTTTATGATCCTAAATGCTTTACATGCATTATCTTATTTAATCTTCACCTCTATGTAGGTAGGTCCTGTTGCCATCTCCATTTTACAGATGACGAAACTGAGGCTCAGAGAGTCAAATGAATTGCTCCAAGTTACCAACTAGTGAGTGTCAGAGCTGGGATCTGAGCCAACTTCAGACGCCAAAGCCCACACTCATAACCACCGTGCTATACCTCGTGGCAGGCATCTCTTGCACAATGTGAGAAGAAAACACCAACTCCTTAGCCACCAACAGGAACTGAGATGTTGTGAACTCAGTGTTGCTATATCTATGCCTCATCAAAAGCTGTGAAAAATAAGTGTGCTTAAACCTTGCAAAAGCCTCTCTTCCTCCACCAGCCAACTCCTGACCTTAACCCAACAAAATTCCTGGGTTAAAAAGTAGATGGAGGGCTTCCCTGGTGGCGCAGTGGTTGAGAGTCTGCCTGCCGATGCAGGGGACACGGGTTTGTGCCCCGGTCCGAGAAGATCCCACATGCCGCGGAGCGGCTGGGCCCGTGAGCCATGGCCGCTGAGCCTGCGCGTCCAGAGACTGTGCTCCGCAACCGGAGAGGCCACAGCAGTGAGAGGCCCGCGTACCGAAAAAAAAAAAAAAAAAAAAAAAAAAGTAGATGGCTTTGTTAGAGGTTAAGTCTTGAAAATCTGCATGCAGCCCAAGGGTTTTATCCTCAACAGCAAACCTCAAGGTAACCCAATTTCTCAGGAAACCATAAAATTAGGAATTGTTCACCCCTTAGTCCATCTCTATCTAGATCTAGCACAGAGCATGGTGTGAAGTAAATTCTCAATAAGTGATGAATATATACATTAATCAACCCACATAAGCCAATGACTCAATGACAAGTAAATGGAATCAAGAAAACCAACAGACCCCACAGGTGGTTGATGTTCTAGAGGTAACACACCAATGTAAACTCAGAATCTTATCATCTCTAAAATAGTCCACTTTGGAACTCCTATGACACTTAACTTTTGGATCCTTCTAGAAGGGCTTCCCTGGCTAATATTGCTCACTGTGTTCCCATAAACTAATCTAACTGGGATACCAAAGCTGTTCTCCTGGGAATTCTCAGTGTTTGAAGTGCATTATAGATTTTCTAATTCAATTTCTTTTCCAGGGATGACAAATACTTAGCATGTGTGTCTCTACCCTCCCCACTCCCCATGCCCAGGACAGACCTTATTAATGGATCATGACACTCTTCCAACTGAGCCCGGATGGCCAGTAGCAATCCATCAGACTGGATCCACAAGGTAAAACCCATTTATTTTCCTGACTCAAGACCTATGGAATGACCAATTCAGCATCACAGCCAAGCAGTGACCCAGCTCATGTCTGAACACCTCCATACTGGAAATACATTCTCATAACAACAGCATATTCCATCTTCAGAATTCTGTTAGAAAACCTTTCTTAGGGATACTTCTGGTGAACATAGACTCTCTCTACAACCACTGTGATGAGTATTGGTTAGGGGTGGGGCCCCGGATACTACAGCCTGTGTCCCTTGGGTTGAAAACTCTAATTAATTTTTTTTTTTTTTTTTTGGTGGTATGCGGGCCTCTCACTGTTGTGGCCTCTCCCGTTGCGGAGCACAGGCTCCGGACGCACAAGCTCAGTGGCCATGGCTCACGGGCCCAGCCACTGCGCGGCATGTGGGATTCTCCCGGACCGGGGCACGAACCCGCGTCCCCTGCATCGGCAGGCGGACTCTCAACCACTGCGCCACCAGGGAAGCCCTCTAATTAATTTTTATCGAATGATAACTGGGCATCCTGGAGTCCCAGAAGCATGCACCCTAAACACTAAAACTAATCACGCAAGTTAAAGAGAAAAGAAAAATCCACAACATTGTATATAATTTTAATTTCCTCTATGAAATGGTGGTGAGAGTAGATGGTGGTGTACATTTTTTTTGAACGTCCTTACTTGGCATAAGAAGTTGATGAGCCTATTTAAGTTTTCTAGAACCATATATATATATATATATATATATATATATATATATATATATATATATATATATGTACTCACACACAGTATTGTATTTAGTCCTTAAAACTATTCTGCAACGTAGGTCGTATATAGATCTATAAAATCTCCGTGTCTGGGAACTACAGATCTGATACTTGCCTAATGGCATGAGATCTGGAAATCCTTGACGACTAATGAGAAATACCCAGATGAGCAACCTGTTTGTGAGGCAGCAAGAGAGAGGGTAACTCAGTTCTGCCACTTCCTTGGGCTCATCACTTGGTTCCTTTTTTGAAATGGGTGGACCAGATTCTTTCCAGCATGACACTATCACTGAAACAGCAGCTAATATTAATTGTGTCAGGCATTGTGCAAAGTGCCTGCATGCGCTACCAACTTTAATTCTCACAATAGCTCTGTTGGGTAAGTTTAGGTATTCCTGCAGTGGGGGGGATAAAGAAATCAACAGGTAACTTACCAAAGCTGCAGAGCTAGTGAGTGGCATGGTTGGGATTCAAAGCCAGGTCAGTATGATTCCAAAGCTTGTGTTCATAGCTGCTGTGCTATGGTATATTATATAGCTATGTGGAAGCAAATAGAACACTTTGGGTGTGAAAATTATATACCGTGTTGTAGACTTTGCTTCTCTCTTTAACTTGGATGGCTAGCTCCAGTGTTTGGGATCATGAGTTGGGGATGCCAGGATGGCCATTTCTGATGTGGTAGAAGTTAATTAGATTTTTCACCCAGGAGGCTCAGGCTGTGCCATCCTAGGCACCTGCCTGACTGACACTGGCCCCAGTGGGAGTACAGGGAGAGTGACTGATGCAGGGCAAATACATCTCAGCCTCTTGCCTCACTACTCAAAGTACACACTCCATTACAGAAGGCAATTCATTGCCTCACATTTCTCCACCGTCTCCCTATGTCTAACCTGCACACTATGAGATGTAATGTACAGGATTTTCTGCGTACTGATCATTTTATCACCAACGTCTCCACATTTCATTCCTGTGAGAGGAGTTATAGTTACACTAAAAGGTCTAAATGAGGCGGAGTTCAGATGGAGCCTAAATTTGTCAGAAGTCCTTACTCTTGCTTCCATCGTAATTTCTCCACACCACCGTACCACCGCAAAAGACAAAGTGAGCAAATTTGGAGCACCATACTATGGAACTATGACTGCATTTGGCTGTGAAAAGGGGACTAGAACGAAATCAGTTGAAAAACATGGCGAGCCACTTTGCACACAGCTCCGATTTAGATGATCACTCAGCCAGCTCTGGGCATGACTTAAGTCCCGCGTTATAGCACAAGAAAATAGACTTGGTTTCTGCCACCATGGAACCAATCTCGGCCTGCTGAGGATCAAAAGTGAGAGAACCGTATATTCTCATCTGCGCAACCTTTATGAGTATCTATCTACGGTTTGGTTCAGGTCCAGGCACAAACTTGAATTAAAGGTTGAAATTGATGACTCAGAGCTTAGCTGGAATTGCAGGCGAGAAAATGGATCTATGTACTGGGAGGAAAATACGTCTGAGGATGAGAGGGAGAGATGGAAGAGCCAGATGCTCAGACCCACATCCCACCCGTCTGCCCCAGGAGCTCCCATTAAGTTGTTGCATTGTGGGCAGCAGAGGGCACTATTAATACATTCGGAAGTGCACGGTACACTTGAAGAAACAGGAGGTTTACAATAAATTTGACTGTGCCATTTGGGCGGGGGGAGGTCATAGGATTATAGTTATAGCCTTTATTGTTTCCTGTTCTCAAACTCACAGATTAACAAGATTCTAAAATAAAGAGTGGCTACAGAGTGGAACTGACTCCTTCATGGAACTTCAAAATTTTAGTATCTGAAGCAGAAACACACACAACACGTATTTAAAATAGAGTGATTACTATAGCCCAGCTTTATGATCCTAAATGCTTTACATGCATTATCTTATTTAATCTTCACCTCTATGTAGGTAGGTCCTGTTGCCATCTCCATTTTACAGATGACGAAACTGAGGCTCAGAGAGTCAAATGAATTGCTCCAAGTTACCAACTAGTGAGTGTCAGAGCTGGGATCTGAGCCAACTTCAGACGCCAAAGCCCACACTCATAACCACCGTGCTATACCTCGTGGCAGGCATCTCTTGCACAATGTGAGAAGAAAACACCAACTCCTTAGCCACCAACAGGAACTGAGATGTTGTGAACTCAGTGTTGCTATATCTATGCCTCATCAAAAGCTGTGAAAAATAAGTGTGCTTAAACCTTGCAAAAGCCTCTCTTCCTCCACCAGCCAACTCCTGACCTTAACCCAACAAAATTCCTGGGTTAAAAAGTAGATGGAGGGCTTCCCTGGTGGCGCAGTGGTTGAGAGTCTGCCTGCCGATGCAGGGGACACGGGTTTGTGCCCCGGTCCGAGAAGATCCCACATGCCGCGGAGCGGCTGGGCCCGTGAGCCATGGCCGCTGAGCCTGCACGTCCAGAGACTGTGCTCCGCAACCGGAGAGGCCACAGCAGTGAGAGGCCCGCGTACCGAAAAAAAAAAAAAAAAAAAAAAAAAAGTAGATGGCTTTGTTAGAGGTTAAGTCTTGAAAATCTGCATGCAGCCCAAGGGTTTTATCCTCAACAGCAAACCTCAAGGTAACCCAATTTCTCAGGAAACCATAAAATTAGGAATTGTTCACCCCTTAGTCCATCTCTATCTAGATCTAGCACAGAGCATGGTGTGAAGTAAATTCTCAATAAGTGATGAATATATACATTAATCAACCCACATAAGCCAATGACTCAATGACAAGTAAATGGAATCAAGAAAACCAACAGACCCCACAGGTGGTTGATGTTCTAGAGGTAACACACCAATGTAAACTCAGAATCTTATCATCTCTAAAATAGTCCACTTTGGAACTCCTCTGACACTTAACTTTTGGATCCTTCTAGAAGGGCTTCCCTGGCTAATATTGCTCACTGTGTTCCCATAAACTAATCTAACTGGGATACCAAAGCTGTTCTCCTGGGAATTCTCAGTGTTTGAAGTGCATTATAGATTTTCTAATTCAATTTCTTTTCCAGGGATGACAAATACTTAGCATGTGTGTCTCTACCCTCCCCACTCCCCATGCCCAGGACAGACCTTATTAATGGATCATGACACTCTTCCAACTGAGCCCGGATGGCCAGTAGCAATCCATCAGACTGGATCCACAAGGTAAAACCCATTTATTTTCCTGACTCAAGACCTATGGAATGACCAATTCAGCATCACAGCCAAGCAGTGACCCAGCTCATGTCTGAACACCTCCATACTGGAAATACATTCTCATAACAACAGCATATTCCATCTTCAGAATTCTGTTAGAAAACCTTTCTTAGGGATACTTCTGGTGAACATAGAGACAGAACACCCATGTCTTCTATGCTTGCCTCTTTCCAAATTTTTATTAAAATACACTTGAAAATACAAATAACAGATGGCAGCTGGCCCTAGCAAAAAAAAAAAAAAATGACAAAAATTCAAAGGGAATTTTCTCTAACTGCATGATGACAGGGATTGAAGGAAGAGCACATTTTTGGAATACATGACATAAATCCTACCCTTTAATTCATAGCAGCATAAATGTCCACAAAGAACACAGGTAACACATCAGATCCTTACTCCATTAAATTTCACTTTATGTCCTTTATTTCTACAGTGCCCAGGAAAGAAATGGAAGGCAATCCACAGGAACATCCTTCTAAGAGATCCAGAACTAGGATTATAGGAGATTCCTTCTCTCCCCATCAATGGCTCCTCTTAATCTCCATTCATTCTAAGACAGTAACATTTGACATGTGCTGTGGTGAGAATTAGTTTTCATTCTGAGATGCTTGGCAACCTAAGAAATTACCCTGTTACTAAAAATGTAGTCTCCTGCGCCCACAATATACAATGAAGAACTGTGCACATCATCTGAGAAACCAGCCTGGGGTAAGAAAGGCCCCTCCCTCACTCCAGTAGGCCTGCAAACATGATCTTGTGCAAGTACAGAGCACTGAGATCTCATCAGAGAGAAAAGTCAACACCCAGCTGGGCTAACTAAGGGCATTTGCCCAATCTGTTGACAAGACACCCCCAACCTTCTAAGGAAGTGCTAACAGGATTGCAGCAATATCATACCCAGTGCAAAGAAGACACTAACAAAATGACGTGTGGAGCAAATGAATAAAAGAATGCTAAATGAAGAGATGATAAAATGAACAAAAAGGGATAACGGGTTTCAGGAAAAAGAAGAACATGTCTCTAGAAATTATGCTCTTTAAGAAATGGGCAGACCATGGATTTTTGCAGAGCCAGGCCAGGAGCCACAGGGACAAACGGGTGGAGAGGATGACAAAGACAGCACACGGAGAGCTCGCTACTGACACTCACTGAAAATTCAAATACTCAATAGCAGAACCTAGGTCCTCACTGGAGGCAGAGAAGAGCAGAAGGGACAATGTGGAAATTAAATCAGATATGTGCCTTTGACAGCTGAGAAACTCCCAGATGGACAAGGAAGCTGGGACTGTTTGTATAGGGTTCTCTCTATTTCATCACTTAGTCACTTCCATGGAGATGCCCTCCCTGATGGTCTAAAATAGATTCGCCCATTTGCCCACTGTTTACTCACTATGTTGTGCTTTTCTTCGCATTTATTTTTAATATATGTTTACTATCTCCCAGACTGGGAACCCCATGGGGACAGAGTCCTTATCTGCCCACTGCTGAGCCGTTACCCCCAAAGGAGTGCTGGGCATGTAGGAGGCATTTAATGAGTATTTATTATATGAATGCATGAATAAATCAGGGGAAGAAAAATTTACTACAACCAAACATAGTTTACTCTTTCAGAGCAAGGGTAGTTTAATAATAGGAAATCTATAACACAATGCGTCATATTTATAGGTAAATTTTAAAGGTAAATTGAAAAATAAATCAATAAAATGTAACTAGTCATAATTAAAAGCAAAAATTTACCATATTAGGAATAAAAGAGAATTGACTTATTGTGAAATGAACACTAAGTTAAATCGAGTGTCATTATATTTAATAGTGAAACACTAGCAACATTCCTCCTAAAATTGAAAATTAGATAAGAGTCCATAATATCCAAAGTTATTTTAAATTTTTTCTAAGAGTTCTAGTCCATTGAGTAAGCTCCAGATGGAATAAAGAGTTAAATGTATATCTAGGACACTTTTTAAAGTTTTTTATAAGTGTAAAATTAGCTGATTTTTCTCAACGTATCCAAGCATCAAAGCAATGAAAAAGACATATATTTTTCCTACAAAAATTAAAGCTTTTCTTAACTTTTAAAAGTAACAAAATACAGGAAAAATTGTTTTAAAACCCCCACAAAGCGTGTGTGTGTGTATATATCAATTATACGTCAATAAATGTTTCAAAAATAAAACAAACTGATAATGCCTCAATATTTCAAGAATGCTTATAAGTCTGTAATAAAAACTCTTAAGCCAAATTTTTAAAATTTCAAGTCACAAAAAACAAATTACAAAAGAAAAGCAAGTGTCCAAATAAACAAAATTCATTCAATGTCTCCAATGAAAAATGCAAAACAAAACAATAAAATAGAATTTTATTTCAAAACTTTTCTTTTTAATGATCATGCTCTAGGCTTCTGAGGTGGAATGAAGCAGGTTCTCTTACTTACTGAGAGCAGGAGAATAACTGTTGAAAGCCAAATATTGAAATCTACTTTTCTCCCACTTCTAATCTATTCTCAACACTACCAGTCAGAGTAATCTTTTCAAAGAGCAAATATGACCAGGCTACTTCCTTATCTAAATCCCTTCAGGGACTTCTAGCTGCTTCTAGAATAGAGATCTAAATCATAGCACAGCCTACATGATCCTCTATGGTCTGGCCACTGTCTCCCCCTGAACTTTATGTCCCAGTATCTGTCCTACATCAACAAGAGCTTTCCTCTCTGCACTCAGTGTTCCTCATTCCCTCTCATCCCAGACTTTTCGACTGTGATCCTTTCTCCTGGACCACTCCTCTCCTTCTCCCAATTCACCTTTATTTTTCCCGGGTCTTAGCTTTATCTTCTATTCCCAGGGAAAATTTACCTGGTCTCCCTGAAGAGAAGTTCTCCCAATAAAGTTTCCTTGAATATCATGGACTTCTCCTTCCTCATCCCAGACTTTTCGACTGTGATCCTTTCTCCTGGACCACTCCTCTCCTTTTCCCAATTCACCTTTATTTTTCCCAGGTCTTAGCTTTATCTTCTATTCCCAGGGAAATTTTACCTGGTCTCCCTGAATAGAAGTTCTCCCAATAAAGTTTCCTGGGATATCATGGACTTCTCCTTCCTGGCACATATCACGGTTTTAATTTTACGTTTATTTTGGGTGGTTACTTAATATCTCTCTCCTCCCCTAGACTGTGAGCTCTCAGAAATCAATGGCCAATCTCTTTGCATTTGCTATTGTAGCCTGAGTACCTGGACCATAAGATATGCTTAATAAATATTTACTGAAAGAAGCAAACTACTCCAGTTCATCTTGGCCACTCCTAAAACAGCAAGACCTAAAGTTCACCCATGCATGGTTTGCCGACTCATATAAGTGCAGGACACACACATTTCTGAATATAGCCTTATTATAGGGTTGAACAAAAGTGAAGTTACTATTCTCTGACATGCCACCATTAGACCACGTCATCTCCAATTTTATTCTTATGTACATACTTGCATTCCAGGATTCCAAGGTGAAATGTTATGTTTATCCCTACTAAATTTCCTCTTGTAAACTAAGCCCATTATTTCAACGTTTTAAAGACGCTTCTGAATCCTGATTGTGTCCAATTCCATGTTTCCTCTAGTTTCATGTCACCCACAATTACTTGCCTTTTAAATTACTGATGGTTGTATAATTACAATGATAACTATGAAGATATGTATCATTTCTTGAGCCCTTATTTAAAAGCATCAGGTCCTGTGACAGCCTATTTGCACACTGACTCCTGTCACCTTCCTAACAACATTAGGAGGTGGGTATTTTCATCTCAGTCTTTAGAGATCGTAAATCTGTGGCTCTGAGGATCAGTTAACTTGTCTGTGATCTCACAGCACATAAATGGAAAGACAAGGATTTGAACTCAGGCATCTCTGTCTCTTAAGCCTCTTTACATGACTGTAGTGGTTTTCAAACTTTTCTTAGCCATGAAGTCTGTTGTTTCAGGTAAATCTTACATGGAAGCCTGCCATACAGCTAAAATCAGAATAGATCTCTGCGTAGCACAGCTTCAAAATTACTGCAGCACATTGGACTGATTTTCACCAAAGAAGGCCTAAATCAGAGGCCTGGGTGAACCCCTAGAAACCTGTTAGATTCACAGTAACCAGTCACTTGTTCTGGAATATACTAGACTATTCTGGAACATTTTAGAATACCCTGGGAAAGTCTATAATGATGAAAATGTTCCATTCTGTGCTGTCCAATATTATAGTCACTAAACCCATGTGCTGTTAAACACTAGAAATGTGGCTAGTGTAACTGAAAAACTGATTTTTAAGTTTAATTTAATTTATACAAATTTAAATAGCCACAGAAATTATGAGTTGGCCTTATTTTATCAGCCTCTATCTCACACTTCCTTAGAGTCTTTAAAACACAACAGAGACATGAAAAGCTATGGAGAAAACTTAAATCCATATTACTAAGTGGAAGAAGTCAATCTGAAAAGGCTACATACTGTATGATTACAACAATGTGACATTCTGGAAAAGGCAAAAGTATGGAGACAGTAAAAAGATCAGTGGTTGCCAGGGGTTGGTGTAGGAGAGGGATGAATAGGCTGAGCACAGAAGATTTTAGGGTAGTGAAAATAATTGGTATGATGCCATGATGATGGATATATGTCGTTATACAATTGTCCAAACCCATAGAATATGAGTTATAACACCAAGAGTGAACACTAAACTAGGAACTTTGGGTGGTTATGATATGTCAGTGTAGGTTCATCAATTGTAACAAATGTACCACTCTGGTGTGAGATATTGATAACAGGAGATGCTATGCATGGTGAGGGCAGAGGACATTTGGGAAATCTCCATGCATTCCTCTGAATTTCGCTCCAAACCTAAAATTTCTCTTAAAAAATAATATCTTAAAAAACACACACACACACAGTTGATTAGGAATAAAAGTGTGACCTCAGGCACCAAGAAAGGTCTAGCAGAAAACACACACCAAAGAGCCATGTGCCCCCTACATTTCCCAGCTTCCCTTGCAGTTAGGTTGGGGCCATGTGACTAATCTGGCCAAAGAGCTCTGAGTGGAAGTGACACAGGGCTCTAAGGCTGAGGCAGTTAAGACTTAGTGTGCCTCAATTTCCCTCCCCCCAGGGAGGACACATATTCCAAACAACCTAACTAGAAATGTATGAGAAGGCGTTTCACATGAGAGAAATGTCTTCATTGTCTTAAGCCTCTGATATTTCAGGGTTAACTGTTACAGCAGCATTGTATAGCCTAAGCTGACTAATAAATAGCAGCAGAGAGCACTCAGAATTCTTGACAAAATGAGAACAACATAGAAGTAGCAGAAGCAGGATTCAGAAAGGTGAGGAGTCAGAGACAATAAACTCCGTTAACAGCAGCAATGATTTTTGTGCCTTACCCTGGAGGAGAGAGGAAGCATTTTTATAATAATTGTGGTCCAGGTTCTAAACAGCAAATGATTAGGAATGGTAATCTCTATTCTGTTAACCTACAGTTTGCTTCTAAAGAAAAGTTTTCCCATACCAAACACCATCTTGCTTTTTTCCTTCAGAAGGAGTCTTAAGCCGATTATGTGACATAAGTGGAGATTATAAACCCTGCATTAGCAATGATTCCTCTGGCAGCTCCATGTTCCTGGAGCTGTCACTTGGCAATTGTTCAATGGGACAGATATGGCCATTGATATTGGGGGTAATGTGGAAAATAGACATTTATGGCCACAGCTTATCAGACATTAATCCCTTTCGCAAATAGTAATTCCTGTCGGTGATGACTGCTGAATCCCACCAGTTCTCTGCTCTTTCTCTGCTTAAAGAGTCAGCGGCCAGTTGGACACCATTAGCTAAGACCCACTGAATCTTTTGCTTTTCAAAAAGGTGCATTTTTTCAACAAATATTTAAAGAATGCCTTTCCTCTCAGATGTGTGAGTCATTCATAGATTTCTCTGCAGAAACATCTCAGTTCTCCTGAACAGGGATGTCCAGACATCATGCAGATGTCTACTGCTATCTCCATGCCCCTTGAGGATGCAGGAAAATGTGAAATTTATTTCCAATTTCATGGCCTGCTGAGAGTTCCAAAGCCTTCAGGATAGTCTACTACAGTGTAGACTTGGGGAGAAATCTTGGGGCCATCTGGTTATGCTACCTGCTAGCACTGTGACCGTAGACAGCTATTCTCTCTGTCTCTGCATAGTGGACGCTGAAAAGGTGCTGCCTAAATCTCCTTGGATTCCTTTAACCGATTCTGTTTGTCCATCTCCCCACTTTGACATGCTTTTTTTCTTTTATCCCATGCCCTTCAGAAGACCATTATGGACTTCTGGAGCCACTTTACTCAAACAAAGCGAGAAAGCCAGAAGTGCTGAGAGCTTACAATGCCTGAGTGTGTGCAGCCAATGTCTGGTGCGGGAGTATCAAAGTCCAGTGACCTCGACTCCATGCAGGGCAAACTCTGCTGTGTGATTCACCTCCTGATCTCCTGCTCCAGATCAGGCTGAGGGTGAAATCTAACCTCGAGCGGCTGTTTCCCTCCCCTACCCTCTCATACCAATTTCCCCAGGGAACACTTTCTTTCTTTTTTATTTTCCTATATAAACCTTTTATTTTAGAGTAGTTTTTGATTTACAGAAAATTTTCAGATCGTACAATATACTATACTTCTGATATGTGCGGTTCCCATATACCTCATATCCAGTTTAGACTATGTAAAAAAGTAATAAACAGAAACCTCAATTAAATAGAGTTGAGAGACCAGAAGGAAAAGCCCTCACATCCTGTGATGATAGCAGAGCCCAACAGGAAGAAGAAAGAGTCCTCTTCTTTCCTGGCAAGGCCTCAACCAATGAACAGCCACGGATCCTTTGGGTGCTGTAGCCCTCCTGAATTCCTTCTTCTGCCTAGAAAAGGGTTCTCTTTCCCTTGCCGTGTGGGAACTTGCATGTGGCTCCCTATGGTTACAGACCCTGAACAGCAATTCTCTGCTGATCCCCGCCCCACCCCCAGAAAGAAACTTTTGCTTGGGGAAATATCTAGCAGTCTATTTGTTTTAGGTCAACACCTATTATTAACATCTTCCACCAGTATAATACATTTGTCATAATCACTGAATCAATATTCGTACATAGTTGCTAAGTAAAGTCCATACTTTATTCAGATTTTCTCAGTTTTTTGGCTAATTTCCTTTTTCTGCTCCAAGATCCCATCCAGGATCCCACATCACATTTAGTCATCATGTCTCCTTACGCTCTTCTGGGCTGTGGCAGCTTTTCAGACTTTACTTGTTTTTGATGACCCTGAGGAGTATGGTCAGTGTTTTGTAGAGCGTCCCTCAACTGGGATTTGTCTGATGTTTTTCTCATGATTACACTGGGGTTATGGGTTTGGGAAGGAAGATCACAGAGGGAAAGTGTCATTTCCATCTCAGCATGCCCAGGGTACATGCTATCAACATGATCTATCATTGTTGTTTCACCTCGATCACCTGGCTGGGCAATGTTTATCAGGCTTCTTCACTGTAAAGTCACTCACTCCCCCCCCACCACACACTGTAACCTCTGGAAGGAAATCATTATGTGCAGCCTCTACTCCTAGGGAGTGGGAAGTTACACTCCACCTCCTTGAGAGTAAAGCATCTGCATCAAGTGCATCCATCCCCCAGCTGCTATGAGCTTTGGCTGCTAACTGCTCACAGCTGCTCCGCTTGTCCAGAAAACAGCCCTTGGAGGACCAGAAATCCATCATCCAGAAGGGTACACCATTTTCCAGGGGCATCCCATAGTCAATGACTGGCCAATATAGGTGGACAATAGGCCAATCCTGCTGCCTCGATTCAGAGGACAACCTTGTGGGACATTTTATATCCCAGAGGCCTCCATGGGTCATGCCAAGACTAGAGGCCACTTCCCTGCTCAGCTTTTTTCCCTTCCCTCTTCTGCTGCCCTTACTCCCTCACAGTTTTTGGGTTTCTTTTCTTAAGAGCAATCCCTCAGTAAATCACATGTACCTGAATCCCTGATCAGACTTGACCTCCAGGAAACCAAACCTAAGGCATCTGGCAAACAAGAGTGGTCCTGGGGAAAAATGAGAGTGATGTTGAATCATTTGCTGGTGGGCAACGAAGATTTCCATCATTAGAGATCATCTCTGATGTGTGGGCACAACGCAACTGCAAAGACTTTCGCCTGTGGGAGAAACTGAAACAGGCTACAGGTGGAAGGGGAGGCCCTACCTGAGGCAGTATCTCTGGCATTTGAGAGGTATGGGGGTGGAGGAAAATATATAAGCACTGTGGAATTGACTGCTTGTTGCTGAAAACAACGTTGGGTGATGCTTTGAGGAGAGAAAGTAACAGAGAAAAAATGAATTTTCCATTTCCAGGAAAAAATAACCTTGAATGTAAGAGCAGGTATCCTGGGATTTCCCGCCCTATCCCTTGATGCTCTAGAAAGCTACGTCACCTAAGAGGGTTTCCCCAAATGACACTCTGGCCTATCTATGAATGATATAAAAATTTCTAGCTACTCAGCCAAATATATTAAAACAGGAAATCAAACTGTTTTATTCATCCTTATGAACCTAAGAAAACAGGAGACAGAGGAATCTTAGACTTTACAGCATGCGGGTTTTGTCAAAAAGATAGTTCCTCTGTCATGGGGGTTTACAGCTTTTCCCAATTCAATTAATTGGAATCTCACAGAAAAGCAAATGCTATAAAATGAAAGACTCAAACATCTGGGACACCAAGCACAATCCAGTGGAAAACACTATGCAGTCACAGCTTGTGGATGGGAATTTTAAGAGCATTTATTTCTAAGAACCACTGATCAGAGAGAGCGTGGCTTCTTTTAACAGCTAGTACACAGGCAGGTTTAGGTGGTGGTTTTTCTTAGAATGCAATTTAGTGAGCCTTCTCCAATGCATTCATTCAATCAAAATATATTAATTGAACGTCTCTTTGGGGCCAGCCATAGTGTTAGTGTATAATAGTAAGCAAAGTCATTTCTGTACTCAGAGAGCTTAGGGTCTAACTCCATTTCATAAACTCCTGGCCCAGAAGGAGAGAGTCATGGAGAGAACATGACCCTGACAAGATATGTGACCGTTAGTCAAGGGACACAACCAGACTGAGGCACTTTCACCCTCTTTATTCCCTCTTAAGGCTCTCCATTGGCCAACCCAATCAGAGTCCAGAGGACCAAGGAGCCCCACTGATAGAGTTCATACAGATGAGCTACTGAGGGCACTGGGCAGGAGAAGGAAGCAGAGAAGACCTGGAGGGACAATGGAAGACCATCAGCACACAGTCATGACCCAGCGATGATCAATAACTGTTATCTCAGCAAACTATTCCCCTCTAGCTGGCTACATTCAGCCTCCAGGATACTCTCATGGTGTCCTTTGTATAAAATTTTTCTCTCATTTAATTCTGAATCAAATAATCTCCTCCAATCTATTATATATGACCAGTGTTGTCTTCCCATATAGGAAGTTTTTGTCTTCCTGTGTAGCTTCTGGCTATATAATGCTCACTCCCCTTCTCTTTCTATGTGACCAAGTTCTCTGGAGCAAAATTATTCCCTTCGAGAACTCTGGAATTCCTGAAAGATCATATTTAGTCTTCTGGTATGAAAATATTGATGGAGATAAAACCTGTTAAATCCCAATTTGACTGCCAATCTGTGTTCAGAGCCACTTTCAAATGAGAACTCATGAGACTGTGGAAGAAAAGGCAGTCTGAAAATGGTATATACATGCCTAAGGGATAATGATGTATGATCAGAATTGTTACTATTAAACACTCACTCGGTACCACCGAGGGGAAGATTTTATAGCAAAGTACGACCTTGAGAGTAACGCAGCCTAAACTGAGGAGGATGCTGATGGTATTAACAAAAATGGTAACATTGGTACGTATCATTTTTCAAGTACCTACTAAGTGCCTGACATTATACTCAGCCCTTTATACATATTAATCTCATTTAAAATTTTATTGATCTGATTAATATTAACTTTATACACATCTCATTTAATACTCAAATTGATCTGATTAAAGAGGATTTTTACTTCATACAGCTTATCTTACTCAATACTTAAATTGATATTATTATTCCAGCATATTTATACATATTACTGTATACATTGTGTACATTTAACACTCAAATAGATATTATTTCAGCATTTTTCTACATATAATTTTACGCATTTTTATACCTTTTATCTCATTTGATACTGAAATTGATAGTATCATTCCAGCTTTACAGCGCAAGGTACTGATGCCCCAGGAGTGTGAGGTATCGCTGCGAATTAAAAAGCTGGTAAGCACTGGAGCAAGGCTGACATGCAGGCCTGTCTGGCCCCCGTGCTCTTTCTCTCTCCACCACAAATGAAAGGCCTCCCCCAACAGTAATAGCTGACAAGCGAAGACTTTGGCCCAGACTAGGCGCTGTGCTATTTCTGTGTGCACTTTTTGCATTTGATTTTCACAACAACCCTATGAGGTGGGTTCTATTTTCAATTCCTATTTTGCAGAGCTCAAAAATGGCACCCAGACAAGTTATAGTAATTAAGGGAGACTTGTACTATCCAGACATCTGCTGGGAATCTGGCTAAAAATAGAGGGTCTGGCGAGCTGCTACATTGGGGACAGTTTCATTCTTTCAGTGTTGATGAAGCAATGAGGTGACCTGCGACTAAGGGCTTAGCCTGGGTTAAGGAAGAAAGATGAGTTAGCAATGGTGAGGTGGCAGAAGGCCATAGGAAAGTAACTCTGTTTTCCTGAGGATCTTAGTCATTCAGAAAGAGAAAAACTAGCACTGGCAGGTACAAACCCTGAATTCTTAGAAATAGATTGTTTTTTAACTTGATATATCAGAGTTCTGTGATTATGAGTGACAGAAAGTGACTGTGGATACCTTAGCAAACAACAACAACAGCTCCAAAGAAGATAAAAGTATAGCTGTTCACTTTACACAGAGAAAACATGGGCACGGGGTTTTGTAGGCTAAATAGTTACATGACTTAAAAATAGATGGAAGATTCTAAAGAAAGATTGTAAAGATGAAATCCCAAATAGCTCCAGTGAGAAAGAAAAGGGGTGAAGTCAGCAAGGCGACACTGGCTCTCTGAAGGCATCGTGTCTTGAAAGGCTCAGTAACAAAGGCAGAGCATGTGATCAGAGAGACAGAGATGTGACATCCCACTGACCTGGAGGAATGCAAGGCTTTGGGGAAGGGGAAAACCCAGAATTAATGCAGGCAACAGCCAAAGAAAAAAGACCAGGGGTGCACAGCACATTTCCTGGGGAGTACTAAGAATGGAACTAACATTCATTGACCTTAATTGTTATAAGTTTGGCTTCTGGAGTCTGATGCAGCTGAGTTGGAATCTTCCTTGTGTCTCAGACTAACCTAGTGACTTCAGACAGGCCCTTCTTCCAGATGGAGCTAACATCCTGTTTTCTTCAAGTCTTGGTTCATACCATCACCTTTTCAATGAGGTTACCCTGACTATCCTATTTAAATCCTCTCCCTCCTCTCCCCAGTTCCAAGACTTTTAATCTCACTTTCCCTGTTCTACCCTTCCCTTTCCACAGGACTTATCATCTTTTATCATACTAAACAAGTCTATTATTATTATGTGTAGTGTATTGTTTATTGTGCAACCCAACCCACCACATACAATAAGGCTAAGGTGTTTGCTGATTTTGTCCAAAAATAGATCCCAACCGCCTAGAATAGTACCTGGCACACTGTAGTGCTTAATAAGTACTTATTGAATGAATGAATGAAGTTCCTTAATCTCTCTGCCTTGTCTGCAAAATGGGGACAATGTTCACTGTGTTTTATGGATATTAAATGAGATGATGCATGCAAAAAACACCCAGCATAGTGCCTGGCAAAAAATCGTCAATAGATGTAGGCAATTATAGTGCTTTTTATATCAATTAATTTTCTCATTTGATCCTCATGTTAACTCTGAAAAATAACATCTTGCTGATGAGGAAAATATAATTTATAGAGATAAAACCAGTTGTTAGTTTGATCTAACATCAGAGAGACTTCATTTGTGGGAACAGTGTAAAGAGAAGAAGGCTAGAAGAGAGGCAAAGGAATTCATATTCCATCTTTTTCAAGCCTTTTCTAGCAAAGGATGGTTAGCCCCAGACTAGCACAGGGATAGAATTCCAAAAACAGTGATCAGATGTATGTTCAGTGAACATTTTAATTCCTAATGTGGTGATCACTAGAAATCATGTTGGTTCACTAGGAGGTATTTGTACTACATAAGTGCATTTCCTTCCTTGATAATGTTACTGTGACAACAGAGGAAAGCTGTAGGCCAAGCACAATGTATCTTGATTTCAACAGAGTATGTCACAAGACCCCTTTTAGACTTTATGCATAAGACAGTGAAATGTAGGTTCACTTGTTGATGGATTTATCACTTGGACCAAAGATCAATAAACTTTTTCTGTAAACAGCCAGACAGTGAATATTTTAAATTTTGCTGGCCATATTGTCTCTGTCAGAACTATTCAGTTTTGCCACTGTAGCGTGAGAAAAACAGCCAGCCATAAACAACATGTAAACAAATAAGTGTAGCTGCGTTCCAACGAAACTATTTACAAAAAAATGCTACTGGCTGGATCAGGCCCATGGCTGCAGTTTGCCAGTCCCTGGCCTAGATGGTGGAATGGCTATAATCCTAGGTGTGCCACGGACTGAACTGGCAAACAGTCTCCACTGCAATGATATGAGAATAGGCTGACTACATTTATGAGTGATACAAAGCTAGGAGAAACGTCCAACATGATGGATGACAAAGTCAAAATTTTAAATTAGGCAGAGACACCAAAACTACCAGCCCAAATTAATGTGATATAAGTTCATGCCTAAAAGTATATTGTTCTTTGATGAACAAAACATCATCAATAATGAAAGTAAGCTACATTCTATCTATCAACACAATGAAGGGAGAAAACTGGGTTTGGCAAAAATTGCTCAAAAATGATCTGGGGTCGGCCATATGCTTCACTTATTATTCATTCACTCATTCATTCATTCACTCACTTCTTTAGTTTTCAGCAACAAGTCCCACCTGCTTACTAGGCCCTATGCATAGTGCTGGAGTGGTTTTGATGATAAATAAAATAGTCTCAGTCCTTAAAGACACATAATGTAACCTATTAGACAAGGAAGATGTCCCTTTATTCATTCATTTATTCATTCATTCACTTATTTGTTTTTTTCAGAAACTAAATATTGCAGCCAACAACGTGGCAGGGCCATATCAGGGTGTGGGGATGACAAAGGCAAATGAGATTTAGTCTTCGCCTTTGAGGAACTCTGAATATAATCTTGGAGATACATTTTATGTAAACAGATCAATTATAATGCAGCATGGTATATGCTGTTTCAGAAATATGAATTGAATGTGTGAAAGCAGAGAAAATGAAACAGCTAATTCACTCTAGAGGATTCCATGAAACCCTAACATTTTTGAGCTGTTTCTACAAAGTGCATTAGGAGTTTTACTATCAGATGTTGATATATTGTTTAATGTCTGAAAGACGTTTGTGCCTGGTTACAAACAACCACAAATACTGTGCTTTGTTCTGATGTTCCATTTACTAAAATCATCCATTAGATCATAGGTAAATTTTTCAAAACAACTCTTTTGGTCATGTAATTGTTGCTTACAAATTTTATGAACCTCCAGTAAAGAAATTAAACTACAATTACAAGCGTAGTCTCTAGTTGGGTTTTCTGCAGAAGCACTCCCTGATCAGGGTTCAAGTGTGCAATATGTGATTGGAAGCTGTAAGGGATGGAAGCGGGGGGTAGTAACTGGAGAATCAGTCCAGGTAAGTAGAGTCAGACCAGAAGGGATATGTTACCAAGCCAGCCACCATAGCTGGTGACTGAAACAATTTCATGAGGAAGCTCTGGGAAATGATGTAAAGTCGTACCTGGAAATTATACTGGCCAAGGGGCAAGGGAACTGAGGTATCTATACTCCCATACCTGTCAGTCACTGGGTAGGGACTGTCACAGGATGGTGATAGGGGTAGTTAATTCTAAGGCACTTCCAGTCTACCCTGTGCACATGTGCAGGTAGGTTCTGGAAGCCTGCGGACAGCCCAATGACAAAGATGTAGTGCAGTCTGCCTGGAGTTGGGCTGGAGAGCATGGAAATGGGGTTCTGAGGGCACATGGGTGAAATACCAGCAGCAGCTGCTACATGTACTATGTATGAGTCTTGAAAATTTCAGATACCTTCAAGAGCAGGCAAAATATACAGGCATTTAATGCTTACAAATGTACTAAAACTTATTCTAAAACAGCAACACCAAGCATTCCATTCATTGCTTCCTTATATTTGTCTTTGTACTTCTTACTTTCTAGGGTTATTCCTATGTAGCTTGTATTTCTTCTAGGGTTTTCACTGTAATATTTTGACAATATTTCCTGGTTGTAGTTATTATGCTATACCCAAGTAAAAGGAGAACTTCTCAGGCCACTTGAGGTTAAAGATCACCTAAAGTAATCCAAGCCTGGTCATAAGACTGAGTAAAGTCCATTCACTATATCCTCAAGATAGAACTTTCTAGATCCACCCTTTCACACAGGGCTTACTTTTTGGCAACTTGGGGATAGCCTCGCAAACTGTGTACTTTGAATGTCTTGTTTGGCTAGCATTACACCTCTTTGTCTCTTAATGCTGTCACTTTAATTTACTGATCTTGTCTGTTAGCATTATTTAAAATGTACAAATTTCTGTTTCTATTTTATTATAATTTCTACAGCTTTCTAGAGGTTTCATCTCCTAGGAGATGAGCAACTGGGTCTGTGTACTTAGCATGCCTCTCAAGGACTCTGAGCTAATTAATCATTTTGGAACACTGACTTGAACCCTCCTTCTACTTGGCCATTATGCATGACCATCAGTATGATCTGTCCTGTCTACACTTTGAACACAATATACTTCGTTATTTTTGGAATTATTTGACTTATGTACACTTGTCTAGTTTATTCTTTCTTAATGGCACTGATAGAAGCAAGTACAGATTTCTATTTTGCATACAGACAAATACTTGATCAAAGAGTATAAAAATATTTGGTTCTACGGGAAATGGAATGTTTTGTGATAAGAGCACAGACCGTGGAGCCAAATGGCCTGGCTTCAAATTTGGGGTACCCCACTCACCAGCTATGTAACCTTGAAAAGGTCACTTAACCTCTTGGTGCTGGGCAAAGGTACATCAGTTACTGCCATTAATGAGCCATTTTTAGCAATGACAGAACTATGCTATTTTAAAATTGTGAGTTCACACTTATAACCCTCAGTATAACAAATTTGTTTGCAATATTCCACATTTTAGCAAGTGAGAGTTTCTTGATTACTAAGATTTTATCTTATATTGACAGCAGAAAGGGGAATGGAAATGGAGGACACAGAAGTTCAGAGAGAACACTCTGTGGAAAGGCAGAGTAGGAAAGAGCATGCCATGAGACAGATAATAACAAGAATGGGGGGACTGGTGTGATCCTTGGACTCTGGAGCTGCTTCCTCTTACCTCCTTGACCAACGTGAATCCCATTACACTACACTTTTATAACACCTTGCATCTCTCCTTGTACTACTTAACCACAGCTGCAATTTTACAATTATTTGTGTGGCTAAGATGTCTATGCCTTCCATTAGTCTGTAAGCTCCAGAGGACAGGAATGTATTAGGACGAAAAACAAACAGATGCAAAAACCAAGATGGATTACTTGGAAACTACAACTTTTGTTTGTTTGTTTGTTTTTGTTTTGTTTTTTCTCATTCAGCTAACATGTAGTTGGATGTTTGGGAGGCAGCCTTGCACACAGTGACCAAGGAACCCAGGCTTCTTCCATTTAGTGTTTCTACCAATCCCTGGGTCATGAACATCCTACTCTGGATCTGCTACATTTGACCAGCAGCTGAAGGGAGAGAAAGCAAGGAGGCTCATGCATGGAGAGTTTTAACGGCTAGCCCTGGTGGCAGTATTCCTCATGTTGACCTATTCTGATGTGGCTTGAATTACAGTATTTGGTGTTTTCGTGAGTGCTTTATTTCATTTAGCATAATGTCCTCAGGGTCCATCCATGTTGTAGCATGTGACAGGATTTCCTTCCTTTTAAGGCTGAGTAATATTCCATTGTCTATATATGCCATATTTTGTTTATCCATTCATTCCTCAATGAACATTTGGGTTGCTTCCATCTCTTGGAATATACGTAACACTACTGAATTATACTTAAAAATGGTTAAGACGGTTTTAAAGAAAAAAAAAGTGATGTGGCTGGGCACCCTCTAACAGTCCACCCCATAGTGATGGAACCTGAGATGGAATGATCTCCTGGACTAACAGTGGATAGACATCTGATCTACCCAGGCTCCATATTTCTTGTTCCTCCCTTATGGGCAATAATAGTTTTAAAAGACAAGACTACTTCCAAGATGCCAAAGTCCTTACATGTCTGATGGTCTCCTTTTGCTGAGAGGTCTGCAACATGGGCTATTAAACATTCTGGATTCAGAATGTAAGGGGCCCACAATGCCGGCATTCCAACCCTCCCAGAATTTCCAAGAGCTCCACTTCCAAATCTCCATTCACTTCCTCTGATACATTCCCCATTTGTAAATATGCAATACAACTTGTGATTATAAGTTCTGGCACTGAGATCAAACAGACCTAGGTTTCCAGACTGGCTTCTGCACTCACAATCTGTGTGTTTCAGAAAGTTAACTACTTTGCTTGAGCCACAGTTTCCTTGGCAGTGAATTAAGACTAATGTAAGTTCTCTCTTGGATTTTTTCTCCAGATCCACTCTCTATACATCCGAACCAACCTATACGGCAGACCAACCTATACCAGTGGTTCTCAACTGGGACAATTTTGCCCCGTCAAGGGACATTTGGAGATATGGAGACATTTTGGGGTATCACAGCTGAGGAAGTTGCTATTAACATCTAGTGAGTAGAGGCCAGGGCTGCTATTAAACATCCTACAGTGCACAGGAGGGTTTCTTCACAACAAAGAATTATCCAACCCCAAATATCAATAGTGCAGAGGTTGAGGAACGCTGGGCTACACCAGTAGGTTCTCTGCTCCTCTGGCTCCTGGTTGGCACTGGCCAATGGGGAGCCCTAGCAGAAATCAGGAGAGAGAGGAGTATGAAGTCAGGCTAGTCATTCCCTTTGCTCTAACTCAAAGGGGTTGCCTTGGGTTGGCTGTGTCCCTCCCCATAGGCCCCCGCTCCACTCAAAGCAAGCTTTTCTCCTTCTGGGATCTAGCAACTGCTGCCTGTGCTCATTTCTTTTCGTGTGTGTGTTTTTTGGTTTTGTTTTTTTTTTTTGTGGTACGCGGGCCCTCTCACTGTTGTGGCCTCTCCCGTTGCGGAGCACAGGCTCCGGACGCGCAGGCTCAGAGGCCATGGCTCACGGGCCCAGCCGCTCCGCGGCATGTGGGATCTTCCCGGACCAGGGCACAAACCCGTGTCCCCTGCATCGGCAGGCGCATTCTCAACCACTGCGCCACCAGGGAAGCCCTGCCTGTGCTCATTTCTTTGGCCTAAGGGTGGTAACAGCTCTGCTGATACTGGCCCCAGGGTACCACGCTTCCTTTTGAGGCTCCTTTGTTACCTTGCCACATCTTTGTAAATAGTCCCCTTTCAAATAAACCCTCTTCAAATTATCTTAATTTGATGATCTGTTTCCTTTTGGGATTCTGGGTGATATCAATAACAACCTCTTAAGGCTATTATAAGATTTCAATGAGATAACAGATAGAAACACTTGCCATGATGTGAGACATGCTGTGAAGGTTCAGTAAATTATAGCCTTCTCACAGTTCCACTTTGGGCATTGCTGTTACCTTGGGTTCTCTGGACAGATGACCCTTCCTTCATATGAGCCACCTGAAAATTTTTCTCCCTTAATTTGCAGCATACTTGGATTTTAAGAGATCTTTTTTTTTTTTTTTTTTTTTTACAGCTATGCTCTAGTGTCTGGAGACAGCCATTCTGCTGCAGAGCTCAAATATGGCATTAAAAAATATGCTGTGAGTTGGGAAACCTTTGCAGAAATTCTAGGCCTGTCTCTCCTCTCAGAATGCAAGACATTATTTGTCATCCTGTCACATAAATTTGGAAGCAATGTCCATGCTGGCCTTTTTGTCTCTGGGTTTCCTGACTCAGTAGTAAGAATGGATGAGCCTGATTTTTATTGCTGGTGACAGGAGGAGAAAGGTTGGGCTCCAGCGTCTGCAAGTAAGGTTGGATGAGATTCAAACAAGGCAAGTGAAATCACCATGCCCCTGCCCAAGAGAACATGGGGCCCTGGGCAGATTCACTGCAGGTAAAATGCAAGACCAGACTCCAGCCATAGAGTCTGTTTGAGAATATGTGGGAACTACTGGGGCAGCTCATTCATTCAGTCACTCATTCATTCAATATATTGATATTTGAGAGTAACTCCGGCTCTTTTTCATTTAAGTCTATTCTATGACCTCACCCTGAGTACACAGAACAAAAAGTTAAAAATAATAGTCACATTTTCATCCACTGTCTCATCCAGATCTTTTAAAAGCTCTATGTGGGGGGCGTTCCTATTGGCCCATTTTAAGGTGAGGAAACTGAGACTTGGAGAAAGTCATTTGCACAAGCTGTATTATGGTGAACTAGGATTCATAAGCAGACAAGTAGACTCTAGAGTCAGATAGACCAGCCTGATCGTAGGAAGTTACTTTGCTGACCCTCTGTCCTCTGTAACACCAGGATTATGATGAACCAACTCACTGCCTGGCCCATGGTCAATGCTACGGCTGGCAGCTAGCACCATTATTAGGAAGTAAGGAACTTTGAGTCTGGCATCCCTGAGGTACGATCCTGCTCTGCTTCTAAACAGCTATGTCCCTCAGGCAAATCATTTGACCTGCCTGGGCTCAGTTCCCTCATGTGCCAAGTGTAGGACGGTAAGTAATGTCTGCCTTACATGGTTGTGGTGAGAACTTCACAAATGCAGAGGTCTCCAAAGTGCAGTGTGCACACTCTGAGGTGGGATGCAAGAAGAAGGTATCAGAATTTTGATCTCTAGCTTATTTAATTCACTTCAAAATAAAAAAGGAAATGAAGCTTTACTCATATTATTGTATGAATAGACGCTTGACACCCATATTCGATCTGTGTGTCAGCTCTTTCTTCTACAACGCAGATTAGCTGCTAACACATTCACTTGCTTTGATCATATTCATTCATTCATTTGCTTTGAGCAAATTGCCTTGTGTGGCAATTGATGTGAGACCACGATTATAATAAGCAGTTTTTAAGCAAACTCACAAAAAGGACAAGTTACTTTTAAAAAATCCTGCTAGGAATCTATTTCAAAACATGCTAACAAGGTAAGTATAAACGAGCACCCAAAAAATGATAGAACTCACCTTTCTTCTACTTCGTTAAGCTTTCCTCATGGGCTACACCATGATAGGTAAAGAAAATGATAATATAATCTGAGCTGACAAAACATTGCCCCTCACCCATCCAAAGGAAATGATCATAAAATGGTTTATAATCTGGATTTACAACAACTATTATTAGTGATAATTTTTTCTCTACGTTTAACTTGTGCTTGGAGACATTAGCTAATAATAGTACAAGGCTATCACAATTAGCAAGACATTAAATATTATTTATTCCAAGTTAGTTTCATTCTTTTAGAATTTCTCGTTTTGTGTATGTTTTATAAGGTACTCAAAAAGCACCATCTGACACTGTGTAAACAACTAATCAAGCGTGATTATATTGGTGATATGTGCTTAACATCATTTTTGTGGGTGTGGTGTACAATTTAAAAAGCATGGAGGGACTTCCCTGGTGGCGCAGTGGTTAAGAATCGGCCTGCCAATTCAGGGGACACGGGTTCGATCCCTGGTCTGGAAAGATCCCACATGCTGTGGAGCAACTAAGCCCATGTACCACAACTACTGAGCCTGCACTCTTGAGCCCGTGAGCCACAACTAGTGAGCCCGCATGCCACAACTACTGATGACCGTGGGCCCTAGAGCCTGTGCACCGCAACTACTGAGCCCACACACCACAACTACTGAAGCCCGCGCGCCTAGAGCCTGTCCTCCGCAACAAGAGAAGCCACCGCAATGAGAAACCTGCGTACCACAATGAAGAGTAGGCCCCTCTTGCCACAACTAGAGAAAGCCCACTTGCAGCAACGAAGACCCAACGCAGCCAAAAAATTAAAAAATTTTTAATTTTTAAAAATTTTTTTAAAAATTAAAAGAAAGTTTTTAATTAAAAAAATAAAAAGTATGGACACCCCTGAGCTAATGTATATAATAATAAAGTCATTAATTCAAAAACTGCCATGAAGTAGATGCTCAATAAAAAGCAACTATTATTAACAATTTCCCACTTATTGAGCACATACCACATATGATTATTTTTCAACTTAAAAAAAACTTTATTGTGGAAAATTTCAAATACCTAAATCATAGAATGAATTTATGACCCATTATGTACCTTTATCCAACTTTGGCAATTATCATTTTTCCGACCCTGTTTTATCTCTTCCCCTACTTATCTTTCTGGAATATATTAAAGCAAAGTCCACACCATTTCATCCACAAATAGTTCTGTATGAACCTCTAACTGATAAGGGCTTTTTGTTTAACCACCTCACCATTATCACACCCAAACAACCATCAGTATTCTTTTAATATCACCTACCATGCTATTATTATTATTATTATTATTACTATCTTTTGAAACTGCAAATATGATTAGATCCCTCCAGCATCACCCCATCTCCTCCATGACCACGTCCACACGCCTCACAGAGGCCAAAACACACAGCACGACTGGCCCCTGCCTGCCCGCTCCTCTTTGCCCACCACACTCTCACTCAGCCACCCTTTCCCAGTTCCTTAAACAGCGTCCTCAGTCCCTCCGCATTCAGTGCCCATTCAGTGTTCCCTCTATTTGAATTGCCTGTTCCGCTGCTCTCCCTGTCAGCTCCTTTTCAACCTTCAGGTCTCAGCTCTAAGATCCCCTCTTCCCTAAGTAGGCCCCCAGTTGGCTGCTCTGTTCTTCCACTAAATAATGTTCATGTGTTTCACACCACTCATCACAAAGTCTAGGTTTGTTCCTGTCTCCTTCATTTGACTGGGAGAAACAAAGTCTGTTACAGTCACCATTTTCATCCTGAAGTTGAGCTCAGCTCAGTGCTGAGCAGAAGGTAGCAGCCAACACATCACTGACAGACTGAAAGGAGGAGTGAAGCCATGATCTTGCCCTGCCTCCTTTTCCATTCCTATCTCCTCTTCCAGCGTCTGCTCTTCCTGCTCCTTCGACCTATAAGGTCTTCCTCTTCCCTCTCAAGCCACCCCCTGTCATTCCACATCACATCCTACCCACTCTTCAAGTTCAGATACAGTGTGGCCTCCTCTGGGAAGCCCAGACTGCTTCTGTGCTCACTTCCATCACCAAATTCATCGTATCATTCACGTGTCTCTCACCCTCACCACACTCTGTGTCCCTTGAGAACTGGGATGGTTAAATTTACAGGTCATCTTGACTAGACTAAGTCGCTGACAAAACATTGTTTCTGGGTGTGTCTGTGAAGCTGTTTCCAGAAGAGATTAGCATTTGAATCCACAGACTGAGAAAAGAAGATCTGCCCTCACCAATGCAGGGGGAATCATCCAATCTACTGAGGGCCAGACCAGAAGAAAAAATCAGAGGAAAGGCAAATTTATTCTCCCTTCTTCAGCCCGACCATTCATCTTCTCCTGCCTTTGGACATTGGCTCTTCTGGTTCTCAGGCCTTTGGGTTTGGACCAGAACGGCACCACTGGCTTTCCTGGGGCTCCAGCTTACAGATGGCAGATTGTGGAACTTCTCAGCCTCCATAATTGCATGAATCAATCCCTCATCATAGATCTCTTTGTGGATGTCCATGTATATCCTACTGGTTCTGTTTCTCTAGAGAAACAGAGAAACAGGTCTAGAGAAACAGGTTTCTCTAGAGAAACCTGACTAATACAAGTATTAATACCCTGTCCTGTACAATGTCTGGAGCTCAGTGCCTAGGACATTTCCATAAAGGTGTTAGGACTGTATAAATGAATCAGCCAGGAGTAGTAGGAAGGTAAAGTTAAGTCTGAAGGGCCAGGAAATAGAGAATAAGTAATGGGGATCAATGGGTCTCAAGGACATAACAGGATGTCATACCAGGAAGGTTTGGATCAATAGATGAGATCCAAGACCCTGAACAAGTGAGATGGTTCTGGGTTTCCATTTAAGGAGATTCCAGGTGTGATCTCAAGGTGATGTCAACCCTTTAAGTAAATATAGAATAATCTGAATATAAGCTCCAATAGGAAAAAGCTTCCCTAGGGGAGGGATTTTGATCTGTACCATTCACTGCTATACCTGTGCCTGCTATATATAGTAGGTGCTCAAAACAAAGATCTTTTGGATGAATAAATGAATGGATAAATGACCAGGGTTGGCTGAATAAAAGGCAGGGATGTGAACTGGATATGAGTAGAGACAGGAAAGCAGCTGTTTCCTCACACCTCAGAACCCCCTAAGGGAAAAGACCCAAACCTGCGAACCCTGTGACAATCAATACCATGCCTATCTCATTTAATCTTGTCTTTCCAATGCCCAGCAGAGCCTGGCACCTAATAGCACTCAATAAATCATTGTGGAACAAATGATTCGTTCTGTGAAATGGAGGCTAATATTACTTAGCTTGAAATGAATTAGGATTCTCAACACTCTTCAAGTCTTCGGTGAAAATTCTGTATTAGTTCAATCTCTAAGACTTTTTTAGCCCTGTTTTTAAGAGTGTTGGATCAATTCCCACTTATCAATCAAGGTCAGATTTGTCATTGGAGCATCTGCTTGCTAATATGAGCATGTTTGCGTTTTGCTGAGCTTTTTTTAAATTAGCTTGACATACTAGCACATTCCAGGCTGTCTCCAGATCATGATATTGTCATAAATGGGCCACCAGTGCCTTGGGAACTACTGGTAGGTTGTCGCTGAGAAAAAAAGAGAGGTTCTGAAGACACAGATTTTATAAATACTGCATTAAGCAGAGAGCTCTTCACTGCAGGATTGCTCAGAGCCTTTGTTATGCTAATATGAAATTGTGATCCCCTGGGAGAGGGTCTCAAAAGATGGTAATCCCCACATTCTCTGTTGCTTAAACTCTATTTTTTAGGGCTTCCCTGGTGGTGCAGTGGTTAAGAATCTGCCTGCCAATGCAGGGAACACGGGTTCGAGCCCTGGTCTGGGAAGATCCCACATGCCGTGGAGCAAATAAGCCCGTGCACCTCAACTACTGAGCCTGCGCTCTAGAGCCCGCGAGCCACCACTACTGAGCCCGCGTGCCACAACTACTGAAGCCCGTGCGCCTACAGCCCATGCTCCGCAACAAGAGAAACCACCACAATGAGAAGCCCACACACCGCAATGAAGAGTAGCCCCAGCTCACTGCAACTAGAGAAAGCCCACGTGTAGCAATGAATACCCAATGTGGCCAAAAATAAAAAAATAAAATAAATTAATTTTTTTAAAAAAAACTATTTTATATATATATATATATATATATATATAATGTTTTTTTTTAGATATTTCATGAAACACCCAAAGGATGCTTATTCCTGGAACAGTTTTAGAAATGCTGTTTTCAAGAATACCATATCATGAGGAGTTTTGCATTTTCTTAACCACTTAGTTTGCTAAAAATGACTGGTCTACCACTATGGAAGATGGTGCACAAACTCATTCACACTACCTCATCCATTCCTCTTAAGAGCAGAAGCACCAGAATCAAAAGAGATTGGGATTTGCTATGACCTTCACTTAGTTCAAGTCTCAGCTCCGCTACTTAGCAGCTGTATAACATTCTGCAGATTAATTATCTCAGCCTCAATTTTCTCAACCATAAAAATAAGAATGAATACACAATAGACTACAGAACCATGACAGTACAGGATGTCTTTGAAAGGGTATAGCAAGGTCTGACACATAGTAGGTGAAATTTCATTCATGGAGAGTCAGGCACTGATAGAGAATCTGAGGGTGGAGCTATAAACAAAACAGACAAAAGTCCCTGTCCTTAGGAGATTCTAGCCCAGGAGAGCAAGAGAGAAACTTCTAGAGAGTCTGGCTCCCTAGGTGATTCCAAGGGACAGCCAGGGTGGGCACCAGAACTCCAGGGCAACAGCAGGCACCACTCATGGAAAGTCTGTCGCCACGTTCCTGGTGAAGGTGAGGAGGCTGTGAGTTGTCCTGTTACCAAGACCCACCTGAATATTGCCTCTGCATTGTGGCTGCGTGCCCGACAGGAGAGGGTGTCCTGACCCTTCCTCTTCCCCACTATGATGGAAGCACATAACAGCGGAGCATCTGTGTGGCCTCATACTGGAGGGCCTTTGGACCCACATGCCAGGCAGCCCCACGGTGAGAGCCAAAGACACAAAATGAGACCAGTCAGGTCAAACCCATCTCCTCACCTGAATTATAAGATGAGCTCTCCATATTTGATGCTGAAGACTGAGTCCACGGATACCTGTGGGTGGCACAGCCAGGCCAGAGGCCTGTTGATTCTGAAGAGACACATACAACTTTTGAAACTGGCATACGCCCCAGTGAGCAGCTGCTCAGTGCCCTGTTTTGTACTTCTGCCTGCCAAGGATGGTGCTAAATGATCCACTGAGCTGCCTGCATCTTCTCCATTACCTGCCTGCCTGGGAGATGGAGAAATTAGTCTCTAATTGTGCTTGCTTTTCTTCCTCTGCTTGCACCCCTCCCACTGCAGAGCGCCTACAGGCGTTAGGCATTGAATTGTGCATGCGACAATTCACTGTGCCCAGGGTGCAGGCAGGGGCTGCCGCCTCTAGCTTCTTCACTCTGCAAACTGAGCACACACCGGCTCCTGCCCTGCCCGCTTCATGAATCATAGTTCACCACGTTCTCAAAATTATATCATGTTGAAGGCTTGAAAGGGAGATCCTAGCAAGCTCAAGAAGAAGGCGAAATATTTCGTTTATACCAAATGCAGAACACAACTGCGTGCACTTCCTTTGTGTATCAATTAGCGGCATATGGTGAGAGCGAAATCCGCTAATAAAGTTACAAAGAAATATAAGGGTTAGGGAGACTGCCGCTTCCTCATGGGCTGAGGCAGGAGCGTATGCTGCTAACACTGCGATTTCCAAACAGATTGTCTGAACACCTGCAGACGCTCAACGACCCTCCTACTCTCAAGTACTCTCCTTCGTGCCTCTTTCAACAAGATCAGCTTAATTCAGGGAGAGGCACCGTGCTTAGGTTGGAGAGGCTATGCGACAAACAAGCTTTGTCTCACATGCCGACCGCAATCAGTTGGGAGTGCCTGGAGTGCTGTGTTGAGAAAGATTCTGAGGCTGCACTTGGACTCAGTGGGAATGAGGACTGATTATAGGAGTTACACTGTTTGCCTTGAGAAGGGCACAGGGCAAGGAAGATGTCTGTGCACACATCTGGCATTTCAGCTAGTGAAAAGAGTCTTAACTGAGGAATTGAAGTGGTGTGGTCTTAGGGAAGTCATTCACTACCCTCCGCCTCAGTTTCCTGATCTGTAAAATCAAGATGGTGATATTTCCTTCAGAGGGTCAGAGTGAAGATCAAATCCAGTGAAGTGTTTTAAAACTGCTTTGGAAACCGCAATGTATTTACAAACAGAAGGTAATGTAACTGCAAAAATATCTACGCTCAAACAACTGTGTGTGTGTGTGTGTGTGTGTGTGTGTGTTTGCTTCGCTAGCACTCTAGGGAAGGGTTTTCAACCTCAGCACTGCTGACAATTTGCACTGGATTGCGCGCCACAGTGGGGCACTGCCCTGTGCATCGCAGGATGTTTAGCAGCATCCCCGGCCACAACTCACTAGATGCCAGTAGCAGTCCCCAGGGATCAAAAATGTCAGTCAAAATATCCCAGATATGGCCAAATGTCTGCTAGGGACAAAACTGCCTCAGAATCACTGGGCTAGGTCAGCAGCTTTCCCCTCTGGCTGCGCATCAGACTCACCTGGAGAGCGTTTAAAACTGTATCAATGCCAGTTTCCAAGCCCCAAACAAGAGATTTTTACTTAACTGGCCAGAGTAGGTGGGGTGCCAGCGTCCAAGAATATCTACACTCAAACAACTGTGTGTGTGTGTGTGTGTGTGTGTGTGTGTGTGTTTGCTTCGCTAGCACTCTAGGGAAGGGTTTTCAACCTCAGCACTGCTGACAATTTGCACTGGATTGCGCGCCACAGTGGGGCACTGCCCTGTGCATCGCAGGATGTTTAGCAGCATCCCCGGCCACAACTCACTAGATGCCAGTAGCAGTCCCCAGGGATCAAAAATGTCAGTCAAAATATCCCAGATATGGCCAAATGTCTGCTAGGGACAAAACTGCCTCAGAATCACTGGGCTAGGTCAGCAGCTTTCCCCTCTGGCTGCGCATCAGACTCACCTGGAGAGCGTTTAAAACTGTATCAATGCCAGTTTCCAAGCCCCAAACAAGAGATTTTTACTTAACTGGCCAGAGTAGGTGGGGTGCCAGCGTCTATCCCTAGGTGATTCTAACACTCACTCCAGAGTTGAGAACCTCTCACAAAGCTATATGGAATCCTTTCTGAGAGAACACAGGTTCTCCTCTCCTGCAAGCAAGAGGCTCCCCGGGCCTTGGCCATGTGCTCTTTCAGGCAAAGGCCAAGGGTCCTCCCAGAGGGAAATCAGGCAGTCGGTTCCCCACACCCCAACCCAATATGCAATTTCCTTCCTCCATTCAATACCAAAAGTTCCATTTTTTAATGAGTATATGAACCATTTATCCTTTAACAGACAACTTAAGAATGTGATGGAGATAGTTAAACGTGATAGATATCCATGTTCGTCCATCTTAAAGCAACTTTTCAAAGACAATGAAAGCCCTAAGATCCCTTTGATAAAATGAAGCTAGACAGAAACATAGCAAGTAACATATGACTGAGTACAAACGGTAAAATTAAAGGCAAACATTGCTGATGAGCTCGCTAGAGCCTGAAGAATTGAAGCACAATATTAGCCTTGGTGGAAAATAACTTCATTTTAAATATGTCCTTCCTGCTACACGGCTTTCCTAAGGCTCTGAAAGCATTCTGTCTCTCTCAGTGTCTTGCTCTCTGTCACCAGGCATTTTCAACAGAATGAACAGAGAAGAGAGTTTGGGAATGAAAGTGAAGGATAATTGAAGTCTCGCCTTGATCTATTGTTACAACTGAATAGGCTGAGAGACAAACACTCGGTCAGTCCCTGCACAGACACTCCCAGAAGCCCTTCAGCTCCTGGGGCCTGCACAGCAGCCAGTCAATCAGTGTATACTTACTGAACACCCACCATAAATAAGTCACTGCATTAATCTCTCTGGGGGATACTAAGATGGTTAAGACACAGATCCTGCCCTCTAGGTGTTTGTAGTCTAGTTAGGGACCTATAAAAACATAATCAATAATACTCGGGCTTCCCTGGTGGCGCAGTGGTTGAGAGTCCGCCTGCCGATGTAGGAGACACGGGTTCGTGCCCCGGTCCGGGAAGATCCCACATGCCGCGGAGCGGCTGGGCCCACGAGCCATGGCCGCTGAGCCTGCGC
>NC_041230.1:50231474-50269746 GCF_002837175.3 Physeter macrocephalus | reverse complement strand
CGGCTGGGCCCACGAGCCATGGCCACTGAGCCTGCGCGTCCGGAGCCTGTGCTCCGCAACGGGAGAGGCCACAACAGTGAGAGGGCCACGTACCGCAAAAATAAAAAATAATAGTAATACTGAATAGTCTGAGTTTAACTCCAAATGAGATTCCAAAGAGAGATACTGAGCTGGGGGGTTTCAGATGAAGCTAAGTGAAAATTGGACACAGAGGCAGGGCAATCCTCGGTCCCCAGGAATCATTTCTTATGGACTGATATGCAAGAGGGCTGTTGGTCTCCTAAATGAAGGAGGGACACATGTGGTGGAGAGTCAGGCAGCTGAGAAAGGCATGGCATGATGCCCACCTCCGCCTGGGACTCATCAGTCAGCGGTGTCCCTGCATAAGAGACAAGGGCATAACTAGAAGTAAAGGGATAAGATATAGGCTCCAAGGGAAGGGCGGTCTCCCCATGCCTGCGTGGAGAACAGTGGCTGAACCAGCAGGGACTTGGGAGCTGTGCAAAGAACGCGAAGTTCTTGCCCTTCACCCTGGGACACAGGCAGCCTCTAGGGCAGAGCTCTATTTCCCAGAAGAAAACGGGATCTCAGTATGAAGCAAGGATGTTGCAAGGATGTCCAGCTCTGGGCAGAGCAGCATGAGACTGCATGTGGGCCCATGTGGAATGCCCTCTGGGGACTCCTGGACATACTCGAGGTATTGATTAGGAATCTGTCAGCAGACATCTTCATTCTGAGCTCAGGGGGTAGGGAGCTCGGTGGTACCAGTGGGGAAACAGAAGGAATGACAACTAAGCAGAAAACACAAAGACTTGAACATCAGGAGAAAAGCCTGTTTTGAGTATGCCTAATTGCAAAACTACATGTTAGGTAAGCATTGCTATAAATAATCAGCACTACGTGGGCTGAGACCAGCAAGTCACTATGGCCAAGAGCCTGAAATCTCTCTTGACCAAGAAGGTTGTCCTTCAAGAGACATTTAACCCCAGGAGCCTCAGGAAGTCTGATTCAGCAGCTTGTGTGCCAGTGAGGGCTTGCCTGGGCCACATGAGGTACGGGGTGGGACCTTAGGACTGCTGCTGTTAATCCACTGCCTCTTCCAAGCCCCCTTCCACTCCCTCCTCACAACCGGTCTCCTTGCTCCTAGAGCCTATGCTCCACACGGCAGCATAGAGTGGCCTATAAAGCTGCAAGAGACCACGGCGCTGTCCTTCCCCTCTCATTTATAAAAAAATCCAAACTTCCTCCCATGCCCACTGGCCTCACAGGATCCACCGTGCCTGCTCCCCAGACTCATTCCCCAACTTTCTTTGTCTTGCTCACTTCCCTTCAGCGACAAAGGCTTTGTCCTAGACCTAGAACACTCTTAACTCATTTCATGCCCCAGGGCCTTTGTACTTGCTGCCAAGATATCATTCTCCATATATTCTCATGTTTGTTCCATCTCTTCATTCAGGTCTCTGCTCAAATATTATGTCCCCAGAGGGCTCTTCCCTGCCCATGTTCCCTAAAAGAGTGTCTATCCCGAGTGCTGAGGAGAGCACCTGCCATGTAGTGCACAAGTATGTATTAAATGAAAGAATGAACAACTCCTTCCCTAACTATGGGGCAAACTTTGGAGCACTCTAGCCCCGCTTTTGAAGAACTGGCTTTGGAAGCCACTAACATGCACTTCATGATTACAAAGTCCCCAAGACTAACTAAATGGTCCTCTTCTGTTTGTCACCCTCACATCAGCCGACACATGTCCCATCCCGTCCCAGCATTCATCAACACTGGTGACTTACTATCTATTTTTGTTTACTTAGGTTTGCTTCTCTCTGCCCACATGAATATCGGCCTCCTGAGACAAGGGTTGTACCTGATTTGTTTACTGCTGTAACCCTAACGTCAGGCAAAGAATAGGTGTTCAGTAAATATTTGTTGGATATCCATCCAGCTAAGGCAGGATTTTCTTGCACCTACATTTTTTCGGTTAATATTTTTACCCCAGGGCCAAATCTTACATTTACTAAATTAATTAAATATCACTGCACTAGATTCAACTCCTCATTCTAGTCCACTGAGATCTTTGTGATCCTAATTCTGTCATTCAGCATAACACTGTCTTTGCCTGTCTGAAGAAACTTTATAAAGCTGCTACCCACATCATTTTCAAGGCAGAGATGGCGGTGGTGGGCAAGCCCCTCCCTCTTCTGGCCTCCTCGCTGTCCTTGCTGACCAAGTTGGGAAAATCAGGATATAGCCTCACCTCTCTCCCGTGCATGAACAGCCTCCTCTACCCCACACCCAAGAAGGAGGACTACAGAACAGACCACAAGGTCAAGAACAGGCTAAACCACATTTTGAATCCCACCTTCTCCACTTACTACTTTGTAAATTTTGGCAATGGTGATTCTCTTTGCCTCCTTGCATCTGGTACATAAGACAATAATTCCTACCCCTAGAGTTGTTGTGAGGACGGAACACAGTAACAAAGTACCCAATACCACACCAGGCATTTGACGAATGCATCATCTACGTGCATTTAAAAAACAAACAATTTGGAGGAAGAGGGAGGAGAATGAAACCCAGATATTTCATTGAGTCTTTTCAAGTCAATGGAAAAAAAATAAGTACATCTACAAATTAGTTGCCAGTCAGAGTTCATGTGGACAGTTGTGGTCATTGTTTAACGTTCCCTTTTGAAGTCCCCATGCGTCCGTGAACTGAAGACACAGGACCGCAGGGCTTACACAGGGGGCAGCAGGGAGCTATGTAGGGACACAGGTAGCTACATGGACCCCAGATGGCAGAAGGAAGGCCCGTGGCCCCACACGCTCTCCACGCTACCTTCCTCACAGCACCAAAGCAGTATGTTCCTCCAGCTGGCAGTTTTGCATCTACCTCACGCTCATTCAAATAATGGGGCAGACTGTAAAGTTAGGGAGATAATCATAAAAAGCTCAGGGAAAGTATGCAAATAGAAAACTCTACAAACTCAGAGGAGCCTGGGAGAACAAAGATAATCAAGAGCATTATCAACATGCCCCAGGTGTGCAGGCGCTGGGAGCTTAAGGGGAGGGGAGCACATTCCGGGAGGGGAGCGGGCAGCCCCCACCGCTCCACCCTGCATCCGGTATCCATTTTTATTTATGGACTTGCTCCCTCTCGAGCTCCTGAGAATCCTAGCAGATGAAGCTCAAGCGCATTTTAAGAGCGGAGGAAAGTGGAAGTTAGGTGTTTCCCATAATGTGTTCTTCTCGACCCTGGTCCCTTAATACCCTCATCCTGATGACACAGCCAGAGGTGCATTAAAAATGATGCCAGCATCATCACCCCTCTGCTCAAAATCCTCAGTGGCTTTCCCCTCACTCAGAGTAAAGCCAAAGCCCCCGCCCAAGGCCTCCAAAGGCATCCCCTACCCCTCTGACTTCACTCTCTGCCTCCTTCTCTCACTCCCCACAGCCACACCCTGCTTCTTACAGATCACTGGACACACGTGGGGCTCTCATTTCAGGCCTTTGCTCACCCTCCCTCCCCTCTTTCACCTCAGCTAGAAGCTCTCAGTCTCACGGAGCCTTTCTCTGTCTAGGCAACCCTCCTCCTCGACTTTCCCTCTGCCTGCTTTGCCTTTGTTGGCACTCATCACCTTCTGATATGGCTTATATCTTGCCTCCTTCTTTGATTTATAACCTCCGTCTCCTAACTATTGATAGAATGTAAGCCAGTGACAGCAGGGCTTTTTGTCTGTGTGTCCACTGATAGCTCCCCAGTGCTGTCAGCTTTACCTGGTACGAGGTAGGGGCTCAATCTAAATTTGTTGGATTAATTTTTTGTTAACTAAAGCTATACACATCTTTATTTTGAGCCTTCCTTTCTCTTCCCCTTTTTCTATCTCATAGAGTTGCCAGGAAGTGCAAGGGAGCTAATTCTTTCTTTTTTTAAGATTTTTTTTTGATGTGGACCATTTATTTTTTTAATGGATCTTTACTGGAATATATTTGCTTCACAATACCGTGTTAGCTCCTGTTGCACAACAAAGCAAATCAGCCATATGCATACACATGTCCCCATATCCCCTCCCTCTTGAGCCTCCCTCCCATCCTCCCTATCCCACCCCTCTAGGTCGTTGACTTTGTTACAATATGGCTTCTGTTTTATGTTTTGGTTTTTTGGCCACAAGGCACATGGGATCTTAGCTCCCTGACCAGGGATCAAACCCACACCTCCTGTACTGGAAGGCAAAGTCTTAACCACTGTACCGCCAGGGAAGTCCCTAAGGGAACTAATTCTTGATGAAATTACTTACTGTGTTGCACCTGGTACATGATACATACTTAACAAAGGTTGGATGCCCTAATTATTGGGCAAGTTTCACTTCGGTGTAAAGTGAGCTTTAGGATCAGAGCCTTCCTCATTGTGGCACCCAAGGAGAAATTGTGTAAAGATAGTGGTACAATTTGGCTCTATTCTCACAAGAAAGAGGGAACTCGGAGCAGGGTCCAGCCTGCTGGTAGAGCCCTTGGAGCCAGGCAGAAAGAGCTGGGATGGCAGAGGTGGAGAAGTCACAGAGAGGCTGGCTCACCCCACCCTTCAAACTATCCCAACAGCGATGCCGGCAGACACATGCATCTTGGTTACAGCTAACTATGGATGACTTTGCCCTCTGCCCCCCAGGGAAAATAATTTCCATATCACCCAAGTAATCAAGGTTCCTGCTGTAGCCAAACAACAAGGATTCACATGGCCAATGAGTTGGGCCATATTGCCAAAGGGTAGCCAGTTGCAGGCCCTAAGAGCTGAGGACAACAGAGGCAGCCCGTAAGTGGACACCAGCCCCATTACTGACGCCAGCATTAATAGAGCCTTAAGAAGCCACTGGGCCTCTTCTTGGATTGGCCCCCACCCACGCTTCAAGCCTCATCCAATGAGAGTCTCACTCTCCTTGGAATGCCTCTATATCTGAGTCTGAGACACAACTTTCCACTCCTTCTCTTTCTCCCTCTGGTGAGTGTTACTTCCCGGCTTGCCTTCCAAGCACCTCCACTTACATCCTCCAGTGGCCCTGGGCACATCACGTCCCAGAAACAAGCCCATCTCCTCTCAACCTCAACATCCTCAGTTCATCACCACTTCTCTGTTTTCAGGCCCTCTGTCAAGGACAACAGTGGATTCCACCAGTCACACCCACCACACACTCTCTAGGAGTCGCAGGACCGGTGTCTGGCCTGGCCTTAGCGCTCCAGTAGAACTCAGCTCAAAAGCGTCTCTCCAGAGGGGCCTCTGCTGACCACCGTGCCTGCAGGCATCCCCTCTCCCCATCACTCTCCATCTGTATCCTCATGACTTGCCAATCTTCAAAGTGTGGTCCCTGGATTAGGAGCAACAGCATCAGCCAGGAAATGGTGAGAGATGCAGAATCTCAGCCTCACCCTAGACCTGCTGAGTCAGAATTTGCATTTTAACAAGATTCCCTGTCGCCCATACGCACATGGAAGTTTGAGAAGCACTGTTTCAAGCACTTCTCAAAGCCTGCAATTGTCTAATCTGTTTATTTAGTAATCACCTATCTCACTCCAAACTGAAAGGTAAGATCCATGAAGGAAGGGACATTGTCCATCCTATTTATCATTGTATTTCCAGTGCCTAGCAGCTGACACATGGTAGGTATCAAATAAATATGAAATAATAAATAAATGAATAAATGAATGACTGCATTTTCAAAGTTTCTTCAAACTCTAATGTTTGGTGATCAGTGGTTGTCTCTTTCTAGTTCATTTCCATCTTCCTACTGCCCAAATTGGGCTCACATGCCTCCATCAAGCACTTACTCAGCAACTTCTGGATAGGATGTTCTATGCTGAGCCCTGAAAATAGTTAAAAGGTAGTATCTGCCCATAAAAATCACATAGCTTAAAAGATTCTGGGAATTCCCTGGCGGTCCAGTGGTTAGGACTCCATACTTCCACTGCAGGGAGGACTGGTTCGATCTCTGGTTGGGGAACTAAGATCCCACAAGCCAGGTGGCGTGACGAAAAAAGAAAAAAAAAAAGGTTCACCCACAAGAAACAACTTCAGTCTTTCATCTGATTACATCTCCAGCTTCTAATCCCCCATCTATCTGACACTAAGCAGTAGGTACAGTTTTCCATCCTTGGTGGCCAAAGAATTCTCCACTTTCTCTCCCCATGAGCTTGTATTTTTCTGACTGGATATCTGGATATTTTGTTCAAACTCGTCATTGGAGCATTTCCTGCTTCTCCATTACCCATGAGCCTTTATCCAGTTACTGAACATATGGCATCCAGTCCTGCCTCCAGCAGAAAACACCCCCATGACCACATATGCAATAGCCACCATGTTTCTCAGGAACTTCGGCCTTCACACTTGAGTGTCCTCATTTACCCACTTTGCATGGCAGACTGCCTGCCTTCAAACTCTGGAGAGCTTTGTTTTATGTCTAACTTTAACCATAACTTCCTTGTTTTCCCTTAATTAATTGTTTCCCCCCCTATGTCGAATATGCTCTTCTCCTTCCCTCCAAGGGGACTCCTCTTCATCCTTAGAGACTCAATTTGTAGTATAAGAAAATTTATTCCCACCAGTCATTACATCAACAATAAAGGAGAAAACTCTATGATCATATTAACACATGCTGAAAAGACATGTGATAAACTCTTGCAGCCACTTATAATACATACTCTAAGTAAAATAAGAATCAAAAGGAAACATTTAAATATGATAAATGCTTTTTAACAGAAGTTACTAACAAATTTTAAAATAAGAAAAAAATTCCTTAAAAATTAAACACTGGATAGAGATGCCTACCATCAATAGTAAATCGGTCAGCATTGTCTAAATGGTTCTAACAATGCAATAAAATAAGAATATTAAATAATGGACCTAAAACCAGAAAAGAAGAGGTAAAACTCTTTTTTTGGCTGATGATTTGATTACATATCTATAATGCCTACATAAGCTATTTTTTAAATTCTATAATTAACAAGAGTATTTGATAAGACTCAAGAGTACAAGAATTTGAGGGGAAAATGGATCCTCTATATGCTAACAATAAGTACCTAGAAATGGAAATAGTAAAAAAAAAATTATTATAATAGAGGAAAAAATTAACAAGAGAGCCATAGGACCTATATGAATAAAACTATAAAATCTTATTGGATGACATAAAAAAGATTTTGAACAAATGGAAATAGAAACTAGGTCCTTCATTAGGGAGATCTAATGTCATAAAAGTGTCAAAATTATACATATAAATATATAAAATTTAATGATACTCCTATTAAAACATGAATAGCATTTTACTTTCCTTTTCCGTAAAGGTAAAATAATCTTCAGTTCATACAGATGAAAAAAATGCTTGAGAATACTAAAATTTATATATACATGTATAAAGACTAAAGATGGGGGATTTGCCTTACCAGACACCAACACACACTCAAACCACTCTAAACAAATCAATATAATATTAGCATAAGAATAGAAAAATTAATCAGTAGAAAAGAATAGAGGATCAAAAAATAGATCCCAGTAACCATTCAATGAGGAAAGAATGGCTTATTTAGCAAATGGCCATGCACAAATGGCTACTGAATTAAAAGAATGAAGTTGGACTATTATCTCATACCATATAAAAAATAAATTTTCATAGATTTTAAAAAGGTCTAGATATAAAATTTTATACAAAAAAAATTACAAGAAAATGTATATCTGTTTATAGTCAAGAGGTGGAAGATCTTCATACCCAAAAGGGGAACCCTATGTTTTAAAGGAAAAACAAAGCATTTATGTTCATTCTATATAAACATTAACTACAAACTATATACTATATCACTATAAACCATAAACTATCTAAACATAGCTAAAAGTAACAATTTACAAGTTAACAGAGAAACCAAAGACTTGGAAAAATATTTTCAATTCAGATGACAAATAACAGGTTAATATCTATGCTACACAAAGAGATTGACAAAGAAACAATTCCACAGAAAAGATAAACAAAGGATATGAATAGGCAATTCACAGAAGAGCAAATCCAAATTGCCAATAAACATAAGAAAATATATTCAAGCTCGATGGTAGTCAGAGAAATACAAATTAAAGTACCAATGAGTTATTTCTCTATACTCCTGTCCCAGGCAAAAATTAAAGGGAGTTAAGACTTATTGCTGGTGGGGTTGATGGAAAAGTTCTCTCAGTTATTACTGGTATAAATGTGAAGTGTTTCTGAAAGCCAAATGGATATATCTATTAATATTAAAAATACACATACCCTTCAACCCAGAAACCCCATTCCTCCTATTCTGCCCTACAAAAATAAAAGCTTCAGTATCTAAAGATAGATGTTCAAGGACATTTATTACAGCATTCTTCAGAGAGGAAGAAAAATACTGAAAACAGTAAGTGTTCATCAGTAGCAGATTATGTATTAAATTATAGTATAATCATACCATGAAATATTATACTATGCAGCCAAATAAATGAAAAATGAGATTTAGAACAATTGTTGAAATTAGAACGACCGTAGAGTACAAGATACAAGTAAGTATGCATAATATAATACCATGTTTTAATGAACAAAACATTTAAAAACAAATCCTATGTATATGTGTATGTATGTATAGATATAAGTAATTATGTAAGAATGGAGAAATGTATAAAAAAAATGCAACAGGCTATTAGCCTGGGTTTATGATGTAGAGGGAGGGTCATTAGGGTAGAGTGGTGGCACTGACTAAGGGAGAGCTGGAGAGAGAGATAGAAGAGCAAAGCCAGCCCAAAAGAAAAAAAGACTACACTAATGACATCAACAAAGCAGTACGTATGACATGACTCTGTTTTGGGAAATGTGTGTTAGAAAATAAAAAACTAGCACTTGATCAAATTTACTTCTTAGAGCTCCATCCCTGACAGAGTAACATTTATGGTATGATATTACTCAGTCAACACAGAGACAACTAACTCCCCTATAGTCTTGTATATGTTATGCACATGTTTGTATTTGTTTACTGGTATAAAGAGAAGGGTATGGAAGCCAGCATACACCTCAAGTGGGACAGGATGGGAGGACAAAGGGAACGGAGTGTTGACTGGAGGGTAATGATTACCCTTTATAAATGTATCTAGCTGTATGTTCCTACTGACTTTCCGTTGATAAATATTCAGGAATTTTGCAAGATGGTTGTTAAACCTAGCCATTATTAAAGATTAAATTATACAAACTTTTAATTAAATAAATTATATTTTAAAAAGGTGATAAATAGACAATACTCATCATTTCTTAATCATTTTACTATTTTTAGTATTATCCATGCTCTTGAGGCTATTTACACGTATAGTATCAGTACGAAAGAATTACCATGTTATGGGGTATGACAGCACATTTCTTGCCAGCTCCATGTTTAGTGACATCACATTGGTAGCTTGAAATCAGCCATAGTGGGAGTATTTACACCACAAAAATTGGCAAACACTACAAGCCAGGGCTCAATTTATGGCTTTGATGATTATCTAAATTTAAGAAATTGATGGAGAAAAGTGTTAATAACATAGATTAAACCTCAGAGTGCTACCAAGGCTGTTGCCCCAGAATCATATTCCTGCCCCTCCCTGGAATGGAAACCAACTGCTCTTATCTAAGTTTCAGGAGGAAGCTGCAAAGAGAAAAACAAGAACTGATTAGAACCACGTAGGCCCAAGATGGCAGAAGTTGTGACTTCCAGTAGACCTTGAGCCTCATCACATACATACTGCAATACATTAGCATATGCTAAATGACACACCCACCAGCGCCATAACAGTTGACAACTGCCATAACAACAACCAAAAAAGCCCATACAAGGACTGAAAAGGAGTGTTGCCTCAGTTCCGGGTTCAAACCACAATCCTGTTCTCAGAAAACTCATCAATATGCCTCCCTCTCTTTCCAATTTCCACCCTTTTACCTCGACCCTCCTACATGTATGGTGAGTCAGTCCAAATTGAGTTGAGAAGTTGATTTGTGAACTAAGTTCCAGCTTCTCCATTCTTTGGCCACTGAATGAAGCTTTGGCTGTTGCCGTCTCAGCATTGATTTTGTTATTGGCTATGTGAATCTGAGTGGAAAAAGACCCTCCCTGGCCGAGACAAGGGGTCTCAGCCTGGGCTAGGACCCTGGCACGGGTATAGGCCACCAATTCGGTAACAAAAGTGGGTGTATCTGTAGCTGTTATATTGTGAATAGCACAAATATAGAGAAAATTATTCTTCAAGTTATCAAAAATTATTATCTGATTCAGCAAACATGTGCCTGACATCATTTAGGAACAAGTGAAGTTCTGACATGTTTTCATTGTTTCACTTTTGGTCTTATATAACATTATAACATTAACTTATTTCTTTGTTAACATAAATGAAAACATTAATCAGCAGTCATGTAGAAGTATACTTGTTTGTTAAGTACAGCCATAGGCTGGCTAAGGATATGAGAGTTTGGCAAAAATCAGTGAAACCATTCTGTGAAAAATCAATTGGCCCTATATATGAAATTTACAGTAAAGAATATTGTATATTTTATTGTTATTTGTAAATTGTATACTATACATTCCTTATATCATAACTCTCTTAAAATAAGTATTTGTATATATGTACATATGTATGTTTTATGTATATACATATTGTTTTTTCCCACAAAACTATTTGTCAAACATTTACCAGCACACCACTGGTTGTATCACTTATCATAATAAGCATGTGCATTACAAAAAGCATAAACAAAAGAAAAACATTAAATAATTAAATGACACCTCCTCAGGGAAGCCTTCCCTGGTTCTCTCAGTTTCTCCCTGCTTAGTGTTCCCACAGTGTCCTTCAAGTACCCCTCTGTCAGGAGCAGTTGTCACGCTGCCCTGCAAAGCATCTGGTTCCTGTAAATCTTCCCCTACCAACCTGTAAGTTCCTTGGACTGTGTCGAGTCTTCTCTCTCACACTGCCACCCTGCACAGACTAGCTGCGCAGCATGTGAATGAATCAATCAGTTGGAGAATCAGAATGAGGAAGGAGCACAGGACAAAGGCCCAGACTAGATTCAAACAGAGAAATGTGGGCAGGGATTCCTCAAAGTGCTTGCCTGGAACCCCAGGGTATCAACCGCAATTGAACCTCCTATGACTTTTGACTATAATTCTGCAGCTGAGCTCTCTTTATGGATTAATTTTATCCACAAAATTTTCAGCTCTTGGATTGCGAATATGCACAAGGATGTTTGCACACTCTCTTTGTTTCTTCTACCTGCTTTCTTTTTTTAACTCTCATTTTCAGGGTCTAAAAGTTACTCCGTAAATGAAGATATAATCTCATATCCTTGACAGGAAAATGTCCTGGCCCCTAGTAGCATTTTCTTATCTCTTGTTGATGGGTAAACTAAAAAACTCAGCGGGAATGCTCATCTTGCCCTCTGAGAGTCTGGGTGCAGCAGCCAATCTGGATAACCGTGACAGGGAGTAGAGATAGGCTGAGAAATATATTCTTAGAGTGAAAAAAAATAAACGTCTTTATTTCTCCAAGTGAAGGTATTCCTCTCAGCATGGGGATGCAGAATTGTACGGGAACTTTGAGCATGGGGTTGTCAGACAGATCCGGCCTCAAATTAGCCATTGGCCTCAGGCAGTGTGACTGATCTTGGTGGACCCCAGCTTCCTCATCTATAAAATTGGGATTGTAATAGTACTATGCCATTCGTTCACTGTAAGGATTAAATATGGGCTGTGAAATGAAAGCATTTGTGCACACGAAGACTTGTACACAGATGTTCAAAACAATTTTCTGGGTAATAGTCAAACACTAGAAACAATCCAAATAGCCACCAATACGCGAATGGATAAACACATTGTGTTATATTCATACAATGGAATACTACTCAGCGACGGAAAGGAATAAACTCTATCAATACATCACAACATGGATGAATCTCAATGTATTTACATTAGGTAAAAGAAGCCAAACAACAACAAAAAAGTACATATTGTAAGATTTCATTTGTATAACATTCTAGAAAATGCAAATTTAGTAACAGAAGGCTTATCGGTGGTTGTGTGGGGACAGAACTAGGGCCCAGGGGAAAAGAAAATTAGGGGAGGATTAGAAAGGGGCCTAAGGAATCTTTTTGGGATGATCGATATGTTCACTATTTGTGGTAATGGTTTCACGGGCGTTTTCATATGTCAAAATTTATTAAATTATACATTTAAATATGTGCAGTTTACTGAATGTCAATTTTAACTCAGTAAAGCAGTTAAAAACTATATGGGATAACAGATATAAAGTGCTTAGAGCAGTCTCTGGTATAGAGTAAAAGGTCAACAAATGGGGGCTCTTATGACGAAGATGGTGTTGAAGATGGAGAAGTTGGCAGTGACGATGACATTATTACTGTAGCTGTCACTCTTGGGAGGGAACACTGCTTCTTGCTTATATCCTTGGAAGGTCCACACTCCTTTCTTTTCCTCCATTAATCACTTTGACCATCTAAGGCCCATAATCGTTCTCACTCCCTCAGGGGCCCCCAGAGTCATTCCCTTCTGTGACTGTCAATATCCTCTGTAGCTCAAAACCTTTCTCTTCACTGAATGCCAACTGAAAGCCTTGACTTTGAGTTCAAGCAGGCATGGGTTGAAGTTTGCTTTCTCACTTCCTAACTTGATCAAGCCTCATCTTTCTCATCTATAAACTGGGGATGGTAACAACAGAGATATAGTTGGCATGCTCAGAGGAGATAGTGTGAGTAAAGACCCGAGGCTCAGAGAATAAACATCCAATTACTCTTCTTTCCCTGAGTTCCAAAAAAATTGAGACGTGAGATGAGAGAGCTGCAGATGGAAGCTACCATAGCCCCCTTATTCCCAAACAAGCCTAAATTCAAGATGCCACTTAAGGTAAAAGCAAATCTGATTCTTAATCCTAAACCTCAAAATTTGACAGGTTTATTCACATAGTAATGGCAACACTGAACTCAGACAGCCACCCAATATGAGGACATGAACAGGGTGTTAATGCCTAGAAAAGAAAGGATGAATTACGCTTTCTGCGGGCAGCTCACTCCCAAGAGAGAAGAGGGGGTTTCTGAGCCAAGAATGTCAAGTTTATTATTCTTAAACTGTATAGCCCATAAGTGTCTTCTCTCTCACCCTTCGATGGTGTGGAATGAGCAGAGCGGCAGAAAGAAGCCAGAGGTGTTACACTAGCGGCGTTTCCTCCAAGTGAAAGGAAACAACAGGAGTGAGGAAGAAACATTCTCCCTTTAAAATACTATTTTCACGCATTATTTGATGAGCAGGTGTACCACTTTCCCAACTACATTGTATCGTAATGGCTGAGCACACAGGAAACCTCAGTAAATACTCTGGTCATAAGTAATGAAGTCACCGTTTCGGAAGACAACGTGGGGAAAAGGACCTCCGCAGGGCAGCAGCCCCCTCTAAGTCACCTCTGTCGGCACTCCGCCAGAGTCACAGAGCTTACCACATCTCAAAGCAATTCACAACCCAGACTGCAACCACCAGCCCAACAGATCATATAACTATTACCCATGACTTCTGGATCAGTCTTAAATGAGATTGTGTCATCTTCCACATGGAATCCCTTCAAGTAGCTGAAGAAACTTAGCCATATAACCTCTTAAGTCTTCTTGGCAGAAGATTACACATACCCCATTTTTTAATTCTTTCCCACATATCTTGGTTTCACCAAACTCTGACCCTCCTAATCCTCCTTCAGTGGACACACTCCAAACTGTCAATGACCTTCTTAAAACACGCCACCTTAAAAGCCACAGAGGCAGTTAATCAATCTAATAATCACTAGTGAATGAAATCTGACTCCCTAAATGGCAGAGTCTGTGGACAGAGCCATACACATCCCTAGGAAAGAATCAAAGCTTCCTTGTGGGTTCTTGGCAGCAGCCTTGCTCTATTAACGCCTATTGAACTTGTGGTCAACGAGAGCTCTAAGGTGTTTATCGACATCAATAGCTGGCAAGTCAGGGTTTCCCAATCTTTTACTTGCACTGCTGATTTTTTTTACTTGGAATCCCACTTCTATTTCATCCTATTACAACTCACCTCTTTCAAGAGGCAGCCACGTGAGGGAATTAAGACCACAGGAAGTCATCAGGCAGACCTGGGTACAAGCTTTGATTCTCTGAGCTCCCATTCTCCCATCTATAAAACGGTAATGATGGTGCCCGTGTCTTGAGATTGCTGTGAGAACAAAACGAGACCATGCATGTAAATAGCTTAGCACAATGCCTGACACAAAGGAGCAAATAAATTAGTTTATTACTATGTTGAATACAAAATACTATTACGAGAAGACAAAGTAAGAAGTATGGGACACTACGTACATACATAATTTGAGAGGAATTTATTGTAACTAACGGAGAAATTACTTTAGACCTAGGTATATAAAATCCTTGATATTCAGCATCTTTAGTTATTCTACAGCCATTTGTTGGAGGGGGTGTGGTTATTATAAACTCCGGTATACCTGTGAATTAAGACATTTACAGATGTCTTAGGGAGACTTTTCTTTCAAATGTCAACCATTTAAAACCAACCTACCTTCTGCGGAAGCCTCTATCATTTTTCCATGATGCCTAACAATCACTGTCAGCACGTTCTATGGTCAAGTCCTTCAACAGTCTGGGATGGAAATCCCATGGGACTACAAATTTGGACTCTACAGGGAGCTAGCTGCCTCCCCACCTGAATTATCTCTTATTCATCCTTGTGCCACCCTTTCCTTTCCAGTGTGAAGACACTCTTCCTAACTAGATCAAATAGAACCCAAATAGCAGCTGGGTGGCTGAGCCACCCCCAAGTCACAGATCACTCTCGTCCCTCTTCATCTTTCTCTGAACTTTTCTGTAAGGATCTTTCTTGTTCAGATTTAGCTTGATTTTGTAGCCCCAACACTTTCTGGAGTCTAGCCTTTGTATTCAATAATACAGTGATGTATTAATCAATTTGAATTAGTCACACCTCTGATACCCACACCCTTGGCCAGGTAACTTTGCAGGGCCCTCTGACTCTGGGCAGTGTCTTCTGCCGGAATTCTTACCTCTGGCCTCAGCCACGTGATGTGCTTTGGCTAATGGAATGTTAGCAAACACAAAGCAAGCTCTTGTACCTCTGCCACTGCCATAAGCACATTTCCCAGCTAGCCCCCAGACAGTGAAAGTCATTCCAGTTACGCCTGCCGAGGCCATACCAAATCAACGAACAGCGATTCAACCTCCAGAAGGTGAGCATGCCCAGCCAGGATTGTCAGAGCCAATTAGCCAACCTGTAACTGACCCCAAATACACATGACCCCCGAGTCAGCTGAGGCCAGCTGAGATCAGCTAAATCCTTCAGATTTCTAGGCTAAACAAATGTTATTGCCATATGCCAATGATACTTTATGGTTGCTTGTTACTTAGCATTATTGTGGCAATAGATAACAAAACAGTCTGCTCCACATGAACCTACATGAATTGTGTCTGGAAGACTTAAGAATAAAAAAGGTAGGGGAGCCTTTCTCCATTTCCTATCAGCTACCCCTCACTGAAGCTTACGTAGTAAAGAAAGCTTGATGAGTGACACTCATGGCTCCCTCTGAATGGTTGACATCATGGTCAAGAGTCCCATAACCTAAGCCCCCCAACAAGTGGAAGTTTGATGATTTCCTTGAATATAAAAAATTATCCAACTCCACCGAGAGACACAATCACCAGCCACAAAGCCGACACTCAGTTTGACACCAATACACTCAAAATGGATGGCTTATCTATTCTCTGTCACCCAGAACAATTTTACCATCACAAGCCTGCTTTTGAAATATGAAATGTTGAGAGAGTTAAAACTTTCTCTGCAGCTTGGATTTTTTTTTCTTTTGCAGAGAGCTATTTTAAATGCCCCCAAACTTGTGTGGGAGTACCAATCGGCCACATTTAATTGGCCAGACTGTGAGCCTCAGCGATGCAACACTCTCCAGAAAATTAAACATAGACATGATTGTTACTTTGCTCTGTTATTGTGGCTACAGAATGGCAAACCAATCTGTTGAAACTGAAAAATCCAGCCGCTCAATTATCTGTCAGGCCTACACAGCTAAACATCCCATAAGCAGCTTTTTCCCTGCTCAGCTGAGGCATATTTTGATTGAATATATTGCTTGCTTGGCTTTGTGTATGGCCAAGACTCAAGGTCCTCCTAACAGCCTGTCAGCTCCTTAGGAATAGGTTGGTCTTACGGATATAGACATTCATTCATTCATTCATTCATTTAACCTGTAAATATTTATCACATACCTACTCTGAGCCAGAAACTGTTGGGCATAAGGAAAAGTTAAAAAACAATTAGTTAAATAAACAACTAGTAAGAGGTCAAGGCAGGAATAGAAGCTATGTTTCTGACTCTAAAGCAATGCTTCTCCACTGGGGGCAATTTTGCCCTCTCTGAACAGGGGACATTTGTTAATATCTGCAGACATTTTTTGGTAATCGTGACTAGAAGGGCAGGTGCTACTGGAATCTAGTGGGTAGAGGCTAGGCACACTACTAAGTGTCTTATAATGCACAACAGCCCTCAAAAAAAAGGATTATCCAGCCCAAAATGTTAATAGTGTGGAGACTGAGAAATCCTCCTCTGAAGCCAGGCACTGGATTAATTTCTTTGAAAGTAAAGTTTCCTTCTAATCCATCATTGTATCTTCTGCCCCAGCACAGGGCCCAGCAAAGGCAGGTGCCCCATAAGTACTGGCTGGCTGGCTGGATGTACAGATGGATGGATGAGTATATGAATCTCACATCTATGGATGGTATCAACAGATGTATATAATGGGCATTGAATGAGTTATTTAGGCCCTCAGAAATATAACAGATGGTTTAACCTTCCAACCTAGAATTCAGGTGGTTCCAAGAATGGGAGCAATCTGGTAATTTTGACATGAATTGCACAGGACCTGGTGGATTGTGCTCAGTGATGAATGTGGTGCTCCAGAAAGCCCCACATCTTTGCCACTAGGAAAAAGCCTTAGCCTTTTTCCTAGTCCCTCCTTTAACTCGCATAAGATGTGCTGAGCTGTTCCTTCAAATCTTCCTTGCCTGAAATGAAGACAATCTGTCTTCTTTTATTTCTTAACCACTGGAAATGAGAGTGAATTTGTCATATCCAACATTCTGTAGATACATTTGGCCAATTATTCTACTTTGGGTCTGAACTCATCCCTAGTAATGTACAATCTATTTTAGATGTTAATTTTTAATGGTGTGATTTTGGCTTGTCCTTCAAATGAGTTGACTAGAAACACTGATTTATTTTTATCCCTTTCATCAATGCCAGGGAACCGAACAAATTACTCAAGAACATGTTCTCTTGCTTTGCTTCTCCTCCATGAAGGATTATGAAAATAAATGTCAAAGGATTGATCTTTGCTCTAACAGACTGTTTGTGCACCCCAGTCATGAATGAGGTACTAAGTTTGTGCTGCAGAATGAGATGTCCCGAGGCCCACAGGACCCTGTCCCTGTCTTTCGGGAAGCCACAGTAAGGAGGCATTCTGTGGTGCAGGTGAGATGCAGGCAGCGGCTCCTGGTGTCCAGGATGGAAGCTCAGGTAGGATCCTGAAAATTGCTGGCATGTGTATGTCTCCCACTGGGTCGCATCCTCCTTGGGACAGAAGCCAGAACTTTAATGAGTGAGCTGCTCCAAACAGCCTTAAACTTGGCTCCTCACTCAAAATCCTCCAAGGAGAACCACATATTGGAGCAAGTATTTAGAAAACCCTTCCTCTTTAAGATTCACATGAAATGTGTGAGTTTTGCTAACACAGGTCTGGTCAGCCAGGTTCAGCTGTCCAATTGCCTGCCTGGCCCCCTAAGCCTGTGTGCTGTGCTTAAATAGTACAGTGTTTGGAAAACTACCAAACAACTGTCATCACAACTGCTCAGACGGGCCAGACAGACTTGGCCAAATTTAAAACAGGTGAAAAGAAAGATTCCTTTGTTTGTTCAACAGACACCTACTATGCCAGGCAGGATGCCAGGTACAAATGACACCAAGCACCAGGCATACACATTCACTGCTTTCAAGTTGCTTCCAGTCCACTGTGGGAGATGAGTATAGATTTGTTTTGGTTCTGAGCCCCCTTCCTTTCTGTAATTCTCTAAAATCCAAAGTGAGATGCCGACCTCTTTGACTATTTTTTTTCCCTTTTTTCTCACTTTGGCTATGTTTACATTTCCTATCCCTTTCTCCACATTTCTGGTATCATCCTTGAAAAGGTACGAACAGGAAGTCTGGAGGCAGGAGGCTGCCATTGTTGGTTCAGGGGTCACTACCAGTCAAGGTCAGGATTCTCTGAGGTCCTCTTACTTTTTTTTCTTATGCTCATTGCTTCTTCATGTTGCAAAATGGCTGAAGGACCTCCAGGCATTATCTCTACAGGACACAGGAAGAAAAGAGAGACGCAAAGGCTGATGTTCCTTTCCAACCTCTTTCAATAAAGAATAGAAAAGCTTTCTAGAGAGTCCTACCATACAAGTTTTGGCTCATATCTAGTTGTTCAAAACATTGGCATATGGCTACCTCTAGCTAGAAGGTGGCATAATAGAAAGGACTGTGGATGCAGTCAGTCAACTAAGCAAAAGGGTCTGTCAAGCAGTCCATCTGGAAAATATCACTGAAGAAATGGATACTCATAAAGAAAGTCTTTATGAAATTTAGGTTCTATGAATACATAAGAAGTCCTTGAAATCAGGTATTTGGGAAACTACAGAGTTATAGTGCCTTGAGTACTTCTCATATATAATCAAAATTAATCATTTCATCAACTCTATGGGATAAATTTAATTGTTATACCATTTTACAGACAAAGAAATTGAGGTACAAAAAGGTACAGTGACTAGTCCAAGGTCATAGAGCCAGGATCTTATCCTAGATCTTTAAAAATGTTTATTCACCTAATTCTTTCTTGATTCTGCCCTTGAGCACAAATGTGCACAATTAAAACTCACTGAAGCATGAAGTGTGTATACACATTCCGAGCATTGGTGGGGAAGTGTAATAGACGCATTTCCAAAGCAAGTAAGCTTCAAACCAAGAATTCCAGGATAGTTAAAAGGCCAATTCATCATTCACTCATTTGAGGATCCATGGAGCACCTACTGGATTCCCTCCTTAGTCTGAGGATATAGATGAGAAAGACACAGCTCCTTTTTGCATGTGGCTCCATGTCCAGACATGTAAATGGACAAGTGGTCAAGCAGAGGGTGACATGCTGCAGGAGAGGGACATACAGGGGACCATGTGAGTCCACTGAAGCTTCCTTCACCCTGGTCCTTCTGAAAACAGAGCCTGGAGCAAAGATCAAAGTGAAAGACTCTTTGAGATGTGCAAGCCCAGGGCGTAAGGGTGAGGAAGAAAAGGGAACTGAGGCAAGAAAAAAAGTAACGTGAGGCAATGCAGGCCTACACTGGCCAGGGCTACACAGTGAGCCTCAAAGAGCCATCACAGGCTGTGGTTGGCTGAATAATGGTCCCCAAAGACATCCACGTCCTAGTCCCCAGACCTGTGAATATGTTATCTAACAAAGGAAAACCAATTTTATAAGTGTGATTAAGTTAATGATCTTGTGAAGCGGAGAGTGTCATGGAGTATCTACGTGGGCCTGATGGAATCACAAGAGTCGTTATAAAAGAGAGGCAGGAGTGTCTGAGTCAGAGAAGGCAATGTGGCAACAGAAGCAGAGATCAGAGTGATGTGGCCATGAGCCAGGGAATGCAGGTGGCCTCTAGAAACTGAAAAAGGCAGGAAATGGATTCTCCCCAGAACCTCCAGAAGGAATGCAGCCCTGCCAACTCATTTTCTATTTACGACCTCCAGATCTGTAAGGGAATAAATTTACAGTGCTTTAAGCCACTACGTTTGTGGTAAAATTTGTTACAGCAACAACAGAAATCTAATGCACAGGTCTCTTAGCAGATGTGTTCACTTGGAACCCAAGAGTTTTCTAGAAAGATTTTATGGAGGGAAGGAACAGGAGCAGGACTATATCTGCATGGTTGCTTCCGAATGTCTCTCATTTCCTCCTCAGCAAAGTTCAGCTTCTAAGGTGCTAACTTCCCTGCCCTTCTGGTTTCCACCTTAAAGCCCCTTGGCAGCTGCTAGAAATCCATACTCCATGCCCCACAGTAGCTCATGCTCACCAACATGGTCAAAGTGCTGACTAAGCAGAGGAGAGGTAGTCTAGGGAATCTGGGAAGTGCCAAGATTATGCCCAATAGTGAGGGTGACTAACTCTGCTCGAGGAGAAAATCATCCAAATATTTATCCAGCTCCTTCTGCAGACTGGTGTCACTTATAGGAGGCAATTGTGCCTCTGCCTGCTTAGCATCCAGTCCCCAGTTCTTTGAGTGACTGTACACTATTTTCTGAGCAAACTGCCCTTCCTAACCCCATCTATGTCCCAAAGTGGGCTGACTCCCCCATTTATTCCAGAAGGAGGTGTGACCCAGACTTAGCTCAGAAATTGGCAATTGGCTCAGAAACAGGCATGGCCCCAAGCCCAGCCAATCAGTACATTGCATCTCTCTGGCCACAGTGATTGGTTCAGGGTGGTGCCCGTGAACCAGTCAGTTCACTGGGTCTCAGTTTTGAAACATGTTAGAACTATTGGGAATACATCATCTTTTTTTACCCCATACGTCCTGGAATTGAGAGCATGTCAGCCTGGAATCACCCAGGGCTACCATGCGGGCATGAAGTCATCAAAAAAGGGGCAGAAAGTGGACTCCCTAGGACACCAGTTGGCCTTCTGCATCTAAGCATACCTAACTTGAGTGGACTTTACATGCACGTTATCCAATACATTTCCCCTTTTAACTTAACTCAGATTGAGGGGGTTTGTCTTTTGAAAGATTCCCAATACAGTACTTCCTCAGGGACACATTTTCACTTGCTGCCAACAGGAAGCCCTCATGTTAATTTAGATGCTCCCAGAGGCTGGAGTACTTAGGAAAGCCAGAGGCAGGCCAGAGAGGGGCAATGGCCAGGAACTTCTTGAGGACTTAACAAGTCCTAAAGGAAAATCCCAGCTATGAGTTGACCCATATCTGCTGTACCTGGACCCTTTCCCTAATGGTACTGAAAGTACCCCAACTCCACCATGGCCCTGGTCACGGCCACCTCAATAAGCATCCTTGAGAAGTTGTTCTTTGTTCAGTTACACCTCTTCTTACAAACAGGAAAGCAGCATAAAATCACTTTCTCGGGTGTGAACAACTCAAATGCAGATGGGAGGGATTCCTGACCTGTTCGCACTGTCCAGCCTTTGGTGCAGTTATTCCAGTGATTAGAAGTGGCCAAGTCCAGCCTTTGTGAAATAGAAAATCGAGGCAATTGTCAACAATAGGTCTGGCCCAGGCTGCATCCAACACATCTAAGTCCCAAGCATGAAGGTCTCTTCCAACTCCCACGGCCCCTCTTCTGAAACCAGGACTCAACTCTCAGAATGAAGAAAAGGCTATTTTCAAGGCAGTAATTGCATAATATATGGAATGTAACAAAAGGGAAACCCTCGAGCTCCATTGCTTTGAAGGGTCTGTCAGTATTTTCATTATAGCCCATTTTCTGCAGTGATTTATCCTCAGCCATGAGGCTGGGCTGACAGCTGGGGCTTAGCACCCACAGGCCCAGCCAAGGAGAACCGTACGGAGTTTAACTGAGTTGGAATTGTTTGGCCAGCTCCATGCTGAGGACTTGCAGGCTATGAGTTAGGTCCAGGTTTGGGTCCTCGGGCACTTTTGCGGCAGTTCTTATTTGCAGCATCCTCGGCAGCTCCCCTGCAAACTGTGCTTCCCTGACAGGCTATCCAAGGTGAGGAACAAAAGCAGGAGAGTCACTTTTTATGCCCTTCATGGGGTTAACTTTTGTGGGGAGGGGAGAGGATTTACAGTTGTAATCCATGAATGTAGTTTATGCTTCTTTTCAAGTTAAAAAAAAAAGATGTCATTCTAACTCAGATAATCATGTAAAAGTTATCTTCCACCTTCTCTCTTTATAATGGTCCTCACATGACCCTTGTTTCCAGACTCAGGTTCAGGCTTTAGGTCCTCCTGGAGAAGGTGGGACAAGATCTGCAATGCCTCCAGCCTCAGCACAGGTCATATGTCTCCTTGGACAGACAGTCCCAGAGCCCAGGCCTTGGATCAGCAAAGCCAAGTCTTAGAAATTAAGGCCAGAATGACCACCAGAAACAGCTCCTAGGTGGGCCAATGCCCAGCTGAAACCTGATGTTCAGTGTGTATCTGGATTCCAGCATGGAGTTTAGAATACGACCCAGAACCCAGCAGTCTCTCTCTAGAGTCAGACGAGGCAGGTGGGAGGGGATGGAAAATCAGCTTGAAAAAGGCCTTTCCTCTGTACTTTTCTCCCTGACCCTCCTGGGTACTAACAGCTGAGCAACATATGAACTTTCTACAGATTGTCTTCTGTAAGCCATAGACCTGGCCATAGGCCCCTGGAGTTCTTAAGTCCTTGTCTTCACCCGGACCATCTTTCTCACCATCAGTGACGTCCATCAGTGTCAATTTCACCACCTTCAATTGCATCAAGAATATTATTGAGAAATTACCCCAAGGCAGGCTCTGTACCACATGGTACACATGTGGTCTCAGTCAATCCCTGCAACAAGCCTCTGTGTAGGAGTTTTTAATCTTCATTTTACAGTCAAGGAGACTTGAGTCTTGAAGAGGAAAGGCAACATGCCCAAGGTTACCAAGTTGGGAAGCCAGGACAAACTGACCCAGTGCTCAAGTTCTGGATCACTATGGAACACTATCTATAAACACAGCATGGGCTCCCCAGGAAGCTGACTCAGACACAGTGTTTGAAGGTCAGCCTGTATATTAGGGGATGTCCTTGGGATCAAAATCTGTGGAAGGCAGGGGAAGGAAGCAGGAATGGGTAGAGGGGAAGTAAGGCTCTGACACAGGACCAATCTTAGCCCTGGCTCACCCTAGAGGGTGCTCTGGAGCTAGAAGGGTCTGCCTGTGACATTGCCTTGTCTTGGGCTAGGACAACTGTGTCTTTATACCCTGTATGAGTTTCCTATGGCTAAAGCAACAAATAACCACAAACTCAGCGGTTTAAAACAACACAAATTTATTCTTGTACAGTTCTGGAGGACAGAAGTCTGAGTTGGGTCTTACAGGGCTAAGATCAAGGTGTTGGCACAGCTGTGTTCCTTCTGGAGGCTCTAGGGGAGAATCTGCTTCCTTGCTGTTTCCAGCTTCTGAAGGCCTCCTGCATTCCTTGGCTTGTGGCTCTTCCTCCATCTTCAAAATGCATCACTTCTACCTCTGCTCCTGTCATCACATTCCTCTCTCTCTGCTTCCATTGTCATTCCTTCTCAAACTCTGACCCACCTGCCTCCCTCTTACAAGGTCCCCTGTGGTGAACTTTAGAATCCACCTGGATAATCCAGCATAATCTCCCCATCTAAGGCCCTTAACGTAATCACATTTGCAAAGTCCCTTTTGCCACATCAGGTATATAACAGGTTCACAGGTTCTGAATGTGGACATCTTACGGGGCTATTTCTCAGCCTGCCACATGCCCCCTCGATAACTCCTTCTCTGAGGGTCTTCCAGCTGAAGCAATCCCTAAAGGGGACTGACAGCTGAAGACCGTCTGCTGACCACAAAGCTGGGGCCACAAGTCCTTCCTGAAGCGGGGCCAGGGGAAATCTGCATGTCTATCACACACCTTCAGAAAATTCAGGTTCAACCCAGCCCAGACCATCATTCTTTGGACCTGCATTTGTCCAGCTTTGAATCCCAGCTCTAAGCTCCATCTCCGGCACCGTTACCAGGGTCTGCTTTCATCTCCCTCTCCTGCTAATCATTAATACTCTGATTTTACATTTATGACCAACTGTTTAAGGTACCTCTTGAGTGTCTGACCACAGCTCAATTGTCCATTACTACAATAATCATCTGTCTCTTTGTATTCAGAAAGCAACACAGATTAGGAAATGCAAAGACTGCTTTTGGCATTGAGCAGTTGTGTTTTGGGAGGCATTTCTCCCCCTGCTGCAGCTCTGCCATATTGCAGGTAACTGAACAAAACAAGCAATAAAACTGCAAAAGGGCTGCTACCTTTTCCTGTACATTGACTCTCAGTTACCTGTGCTAATGGCATAAGCACTTCTTCTTAAGTGCATTCATTACTCCCAAGCGGCACCTATGACCTAGAGACTCACAGGAAAGTCAAGAAGGAATTTAAGAAACAGCCAGAGGGTGTTTTTTTAAAAAGAGTCGTAAACTCACAACTTCTCCTCTGACCCTACCTTCTGAAAGATCCCCTTTCTAGGATGTGCTTCTTGCAGAATGAATGATAAACACCAACCTAGTGGGCAATGAAGTGCTAACCTATCACTCTATGTGATTCTGGAAAGGCTGTCAGCATGGAGAACCCTACCTCCCGTACCTCCGTGGCGGATACTGACTGCCAGAAGTCTGGGAGTCTGGAAACCACCAGATCCGTCTCTCTCTTTCTCCCACTCCCACCCCTAAGTTGATAAGGTGGTAAGATGTAAGTCTGGGGCTTCTGGAGGTCATGATGTTTGTCTGCTCAGGAGATGGAGAGGATTGGACCCCTGGCATCTTTATTGAACCCCTGGATCCAATCATGCCTGAAGGTAGCACCTAATCCTTTTCAGTTATATGAGCCAATATATGCTTCTTTAAACCTAAGTTATTTGTAATGTGTTTCTACCACGATACTGAAAGTGACTTATTACCTTTTTGCATCTCCTTCTAGATGTCCCTCAGTAGCCTCAAACTCAACACACCTCAGAATAAATTCAACATTTTGCTGTCCCTACAGCCATATCTCCTAACTTTGCTGTTTTTCCCCCAAATACTTTCATTTTCTTCAGCCCCTAGCCTCCAGGCCCCTGTACACCCTTGAAACCTCTCTTTCCCTCAAGCCACCTACCCCTCTCACTGTCTCCCTTTCCTTCTGGTCTGGATGACCCTCCCCACGTAATAGCCTCCTGCACCTACCCCTGCTCCCTGCCCCACTACCTGATGCTTCTTCCCCAATACTAACTTTACCAGTCCCATCTCTCTTTTTTCTTTTTTAATTTATTTAAGTATAATTGACAAATATAAATTATATAGTTTAAAGTATAAAACTTGAAGTTTTAATGTATGTATACATTGTGAAATAACCATTACAATTAAGCTAATTAACATATCCACCACTTCACATAATTATTTTCTTTTTGTTCTGTGTGTGTGTGTGTGTGTGTGTGTGTGTGTGTGTGTGTGTGTGTGGTAAGGACACTTAAGATCTACTCTCATAGCAAATATCAAGCATACAATATAGTAGTGAAACAGTGAACCTCAGATTGGGACTTGAACCCACATGCCGGGACTTGATCCTGGCCAAAACCCTGATGGGACCTGAACCCACACGGCCGAGACTCGAACCCAGCCAAAACTCAGATCGGGACCCGAACCCACGAAGCTGGGACTCGAACCCAGCCAAAACCCTCATTGGGACTCAAACCCATGCTGCCAGGACTCAAACCTGGCCAAAACCCAGATTGGGACTTGAACCCACATGGCCGGGACTTGAACCCGGCCGAAACCCATAGTCTTCCAACTGAGATCACACACCTGGTTTCAGGACTTAATGAAGCTCAGGTTCTTGATGTCTCATTGCAGAAAGAATTCAGTGAGAGACAAAGTGATAGGTAAGAAGTGGATTTATTTAGAGAGAAACACACAGACAGAGATTCTCAGTGAGATTCTCCAAGCTGTCAAACTCTACTTCACCCAGAGCTTTTGTCTGCTTTACATAATGGACTTCTCATCAAATCTTATTTGAACAAAGTAATGCCTCAATAACATACCAAAATTTGCTAGGGCTGCTGAAACGAAGTACCACAAACTGAGTGGCTTAAATAGCAGAAATATACTGTCTCACAGTTCTGGAGGCCAGAAGTCCAAGATCAAGGTGTTGGCAGGTTTGGTTTCTTCTGAGGGCTGTGAGGAAGGATCTGTTCCAAGTCTTTCTCCTAGCTTCTGGTTTCTTGGCAATATTTGACATTTCTTGGCTTATAGGAGCATAACTCCAATATCTACATTTGTCTTTGCATGGCATTCTCCCTTTGTACATTTTCTCTGTATCCAAATTTCCCCTTTTTATAAGAACACCAGTCATATCAGATTAGGATCCACCCTGTGACCTCACTTTAATTTGATTACCTCTGGGAAGATCCTATCTCCAAATAAAGTCATTTTCTGAGGTATTGGGGTCTAGGATTTCAAGCTGTAAATGTAGGGAGGACACAATTTAACCCATAACACTCTACCCTCTGGTCCCCCAAATTCATGTCCTTCTCACATACAAAATACATTCACCCCATCCCGGCAGCCCACAAATTCTTAACCCACTCTGGAATCAACTCCAAGTCCAAAATCTCCTCTAAATCTCATCTAAATCAGGTATTGGGGTATGATACATCCTGGAGCAAAACTCCTCCCCATCTGTGAATGTGCGAAACCAATGAGTTATTTTAAGCTTCTGAAACACAATGATAGGACAGGCATAGGACAGACATAGTGTCCTGGGCAGGACCAAGTTTTCTCTCCAGAGTCTGGATATCCTGGTATCTGCTTTCATCAGGGCCTTCTGGTGAGTGGTTTCCTGATGGGACCTGCTTCGTGTACCATCAAGCCTCTTTAAGGAAATCCAGATTCATAGGGCTGTTTCCCACAGGTCATATTAGAGGTCAAATCTTCCCTAATGTCCTGATGATATAAGAAATCTGGATAATCAAACACGTGGCAGATGATGAAGCCCCAAACATTGTTCTTGATACCCTAGTAACTGGATTCTCACTCCTTCCTTCCTGTTAGCTTTCTGTCTGGGAATAAGTAGCAAAAGAGACAAATTCTGAATTTTTTTTCTTCCTTGCTAGCTCTGTGAGGATCAAATATATGACGCAATATTCCCACCCTGTATGACTTGACATGGAGATGTCTCTATGAGTTCCTTTGTTCATGCTGGTCTCCTTGTGGATAGAATGGTCCTGGAATTCACTGTCTTGGACCACAGCATGAGGATAAAAGTCCTTGAAGATCAATGACTTTCAACAACCAGAGGCTCAAGAGCCTGTTGCTCTAGTTGGATAATGCACTTAGGATTTTAATCAACCTTAACGTGTGGACTTTATACATTATTCAAGAACTCCACCAGCACCACACAGATCCTCCTGTTGACAAACACTCCATTAGAAGCCTGGTTGTCTCGGTGCAGCTCTGGGACCCTGTTGGTATGCACGGCAGCAGCTCCCAGAAGGACTGAAGTCAACACTTATTTGCACTCAAGCCAGATCTTTGGAAATTGGACATTTTCTGTTCTAAATAAAACTCCCCCAGTTTCTCCCTATGTTTCGGCATTAATATCAGTCTTGATGTAAATGTTGACTTTTATCGTGATCAAGAAGGACGTGTATAAGAAAATAGCTCTGGGCAGGTGTGAAGAAATGCCCCAGGGGACCCATTGCTCCCACTGCTTCGTGGGACAGGAGCCCAGTGAGATGGGGACTGAGTCAGAAGTACTGATTTCTGCCTGAGACAGTGGCATCCTAATGAGCTCTAATTGACAGCTGGCTCTCAGCTTTTCCCAGGCTCTTTCAGGCCTCCAGGCTGCAGGGCGTGTTAGCCATCAGAGATGGAGGAGGACTGCACAGCCTAGGATGTCTACCAGGGACTGACTCAGCAAAGCACAGAGGGCCTGGGATTAGGTGTCCAGGCTCTGGCAGAGCCAGGGGTTATAATTCCACTGGTTAACATCAGTAATATGATAGATAAATCACTTCACTTCCCCCAGCCTTGTTTTCTTTGTATGTAAAATGGGGCAATATTTGTACTTACCTCCTGGCGATCAAATGTGATAGTGTGCCCAAGGCCCTTTGCCCTGTACATGTTATACAGGACATGCCCAATCTACGTAGACTTTCCGGGGTCCAAAAAATCTTAGAGAATCACCTCTGTGCATGCCCCAGGAGCAATAATAACAGAAATTTCAATAGTGCTTCCAGCAAGCACAGAGAGTACATTTCTCAGAAATGATGATAATCCTAATGGTAACAATAATTATGACAAAACAGTTAACATGTGTTCATCTAGACCCTATACTAAGCACTTTACAAATCTTACCTCATTTAATGCTCACAATTATGAAATGGGTACTTACAGATAGCGAGGTGAAATAACATATACCAAGTCACAAAGTCAGATCTGAATTTGAATCCAGGCCCATCTGGCACCATATTACACAAGAAATAGGCAGCACATTATTTAACTTCTCTATACTTCAGCTTTAATTGAAGGTGATAATTGCTGTTTCAGAGGTGATTGTGGGGATAAAATTGGGTACTGCATTTAAGGAAGATGCTGTGCGCATACACAGATCTGGCTAGGAAGTTGGATATTTTTGTCAAATCTACCAAGCCTTCCATGTACTCATTGGAGACACTGTGGTCCTGCAGCTGAGAAACTCATGGCAGCTATTAGGAGTCTACCCTGCAGAGAGGAAGAAAAGAAGCTAGAGGATCCACATCCTAGACAAGCAAGCAAGCGTCTGTCCCAAGCAATCTCAGTTTTCTTATTAAACCAGAAAGATGGTGTGGCAGGTACAATGGCCACCCAAAGATATTCAGGTCCTAACCTCCTGTGATCATGTTATCTTACATGGCAAAGGGGACTTTGCAGATTATTAAATTAAGGATCTTGAGATGAGGAGATTATCCTGGATTATCCAAGTGGGCCCAATGTCATCACAAGGTCCTTTTAAGAGGGAGGCAGGAGGGTCAATGTCAGAGAAGGAAATGAGATTAAAGAAACTGAAGTCATGAGGACATGGGGAGGGGGAAGGGTAAGCTGGGACGAAGTGAGAGAGTGGCATGGACATATAAACACTACCAAATGTAAAACAGATAGCTAGTGGGAAGCAGCCCCATAGCACAGGGAAATCAGCTCGGTGCTTTGTGTCCACCTAGAGGGGCCAGATAGGGAGGAGGGTGGGAGGGAGATGCAAGAGGGAAGAGATATGGGGATATATGTATATGTATAGCTGATTCAGTTTGTTATACAGCAGAAACTAACACACCATTGTAAAGCAATTATACTCCAATAAAGATGTAAAAAGAAAAAAAAAAAAAGAAACTGAAGTCAGGGAGAGATATGAAGATGTGAAGATGCTACACTGCTAGCTTTGAAGATGGAGAAAGGGGCCATGAGCTGAGGAATGCAAGTAGCCTTTAGAAGCTGAAAAGACAAGGAAAAGAAGTTTCCTCCAGAATCTCCAGAAGGAACACAATCCTTCTGACCCATTTCAGACGTCTGACGTCTAGAAGCGTAAGAGAATAAATTTGTGTTTTCCTAAGTCTGTGATAATGTGTTGCAGCAGCAAAAGGAAACTAATACACTCTGCATCTCCTACAAAGCTGAACATACTTCAAACAAAGCTCCAACCAGCACAGGAAAACAGGACAAATCCCCTTCTATGCTGTGCCATTGTGAGAAATCATTATACAGCTGGGCTTTAAAACAGATTCTGTTTTGTTCAAATCTTATTGTTAAATATTCAGAAGGAAAAGAGACATGGCCCCACTCAGAAAAGAATGTCAGCATTTTGCATGTGCAGAAAGCTAGAATGTAAACAGGATGATATGAAATCTTTTTGTAAAATTTGAAGCGATAGACATATGTACTGAATTATTGTTATTAATATGAATTTTCAAAACACAGAAGTGAGTTCCCAAAGTGGCACTCTGCAGGCTGTTCCACCACCCACCCATCTTTGGGACCAGAAAGAGCAAGGGAAAGGTGGCAGCAGGGGCAGAGAGGAAACCCAGCCTTTCTGAGAACTGCAAATAGCTCACATCAGACGATGAAGCGAGAATCACTGAACAAATGTGCAATAGAGAAAAACCACAAAACAAGCCTAGAGACAGAATGCTAATAGTCAGGCAAATAAGGGGAGACAAGTATTTGAATATTCATGAGCCTCTAATCAGGAGCTTTGGATGAAAACAGAAATGGTCCCATTGGTGATAACGTGCTCCACAGGAAGGAGAATCCTGCCTGAGGAAATGCAAAGCAGTGTGGACCAGACCTGTCCCACTACCCAGAACTCCCAGGACGTTGACCGGGATCTTCACAACCTCGTCCTACCAACAGTTTTCTTTCTTCATCTGTCACTCACACTACACTGAATTTGGTCTTTTCTTGCTATAGGAGGTTTCCACTTTTAGAGTTGGAAAGGGGAAGGAAGTTGGGGAGAAGAGTTATTATGCTTGGAACATCTTCCAACTTCCAGCCCTGGGCTACATGCTGTGTATATATTTCATATCACCCTCACAACCACCCTTTCATGTGGATATAATTATCCCATTTTACAGACGAGGAAACCGAGGCTCAGGAAAATGACTTACTGCCGATGTCAGAAAGCTGGTCAATGGCAGAGTTTAGATTTGAACAGATTGTCTGTATCTCAGCAAAGCCTATATTTGTCCCTCTTCATCACACAGAGAACCCAGAATTCACTCTAGACTCATATATTCATGAAATGCACATAAGCATCTGATTGTATTTAGGCTGAAACATGGTATTTGGGGAGAGGAGTGGTGCAAGTCTGGGGAACAGGGCTCAGCTATACAGAGAAGGGAGTGGCTTGGAGAGGAACGGGGGTCAAGAACCTTCTCTGCACTGAGGATAAGGAATGCCAGCTGCCTGGATATGGGGCAATCCCACAAGAAGTTTTCTCATAATCAGCTGGTATGCCCAGAGCAGTGAGGACAGAAATCTCAGGCAATCAGAGAAGGGCTGGGGGTCAGCAGGGGCTGGGTGTGGCGGTACCCTCACGGATCCACGCATGCACGCTTGGGCATTGTGCACACACGTGGAATAAGCTCCTGCTCGTGCTTTGCACCAAGCTGGCACTGGGATCAGCAGTAAATAAAACCAACATGGCACCTGGTCTCATGGGCCCAAGAGGCTACTAGGGGGAAGTGCACAAACTAAACAACGAAACAGAACTTTAGTTACAGACTGTGAAAGTGCTGTGAAGGAAATGAACAGGGACTCAGAGACTGGTGAGCGAAGAAGAGCTCACCTAAGTTGTTACCTAAGTGTCACCTTCTCAGCGGTGGTGACACTTGAGCTGAGACTCGAAGGAGGAGCCAGCCTTGTAAGAATGGATGGAAAAATGCTTTTAGCACAAACAGAGAGTGAAAAAGGCAATCCAGACAGTGGTCAATATTTATGCCTCACATGGGCAGTGGTGGGCATCAAGACCCAGCCATGGTAAGACACGAGCCAGCCCCCAAGAAGAGGATGAGCAGGAGGTCAGCAGGATCCCAGCTAGGGGTCTGAGGCAAGAATACGTTTCTGATGGGGGAGGAAGAGCTGTACTACTTAGCTGGGGAGATGAGAAACCCAGGGCAACTATATCAGGTACCTACTATGCAACTGTCTTGTATGCTCTATGCAAATTATCACATTTATTTCTCATAATCTTTCACTGAGGTAGATGTTATTACCTCTGCACCAATTTTCTATTGCTATCTTTATTACTACAAATTTAGTGGCTTAAAACTGCACATTTTTTATTTCATAGTTTCCATGCGTTACAAGTCGAGCAGGTTTTAACTGTGTCCTCTGCTCGAGGTCTCACACAACTGAAATCAAGATGTCAGCTATGCTGTGCTCTCATCTGGTGGTTTGACTGGGAAAAGATTTCTTCCGAGCTGCCTCAGGTTGGAAGCAGAATTCATTTCCTAGTGGATGTAGGACTGAGGTCTCCATAGCCTTGCTGGCTATTGGTTGTGGACCACTCTTGGCAACTAGCAGTTGCTCTCAGGCCCTTGCCACATGGCCCCCTCCATTGATCCTCTCACATTGCCAACCTCTTTGGGTTCAGGAAGGGCTCAGTCCCGTTTAAAAACTCACCAGTTAACTCAGGCCCAGCTAGATAATCTCATTCTGGATTAACTCAAAGTCATAGCCCAACATATTCACTGGTCCTGCCCTCACCCAAGGGGAGGGGATTATACTAGGTGTGCACACTGGAGGTGGGGGAGAAGGGCAGTCATTGTGGGGCATCATAGAATTCATAACTGATAATATTAACAGCCATCATCCTTCTAGCACCTTCTACATGCCAGGCACTCTTCAAGTGACTTGATATACAACCAGATAACTGTCACCTTGGATGTAAAAAAAAATCTTTATTTTAAAGATAATGATACAGAGGTCAGAGAGGTTAACAACAACTTGGCAAAAGACATGTGACCATGGCAAAAAGAAGTCAGGATTGAACCCAAGTCTGTGCCACTTCGAAGCCCAGACTGCCCCTAGAGGCCCCTGTAGCAAAGCCTGTTGCACCTGCCCCAGGGTCTTGCTCTCTGCAGATAGCTGGGTCCCAGAGGCCCCCAGAGGGAGCCCTTCTCACTTCCTGCAAGCCTTGAAGGGAGAGCCCAGAACTGCCCTAGAAGAGCTGCTTAGAGGGACCAGGAAGTGACCAGTGTACTGGGCCACACAGACATCACAGGGATCCTGGCCACAGCAGCCCACCCAGCAAACCCCCAACTAGGGAGAAGAAGGCACTTGGTCCAGGCTGTCTCCACCAGGACCAGAGTGCCCATGTGTCTGAGGGGTCTTAGAAAACTCCTGAGTACACAAAGCAATGTCAGAAAGCCTTCCCCGGCCTGTCAGGGACACCAGTGACCACGACTCCTACCCACAGAGCCGTGGAGCCCATGTTGCACTTCCCAGGCCACCTGCCGAGTGGCCAGCCCCCACCCCTCCCCTTGCAGCAGAGCCTGAACAGATGGTTCGGAGTCACTCCAGTGGAAATTAATGGAGTCAGACTGTCCACACACTTCCTTTCAACCGTAGAGAAATATTTTCCATGAGTCAAACACCAGATGTATTTTGTTTACGGGGTAATTTAGCATTTGTGAGGGGTAAGACACTAAAATCAGAGAAGAGTTGTGTTTGTGTTTCAGGCAGAACCAAAGCACACTCTATGTGCCAGCAGAAAAACTTTGGGCATCATTTCTGAGATGGAGCCTGGACCTTGAACTCAACACATCACTTCTGCAAGCAACTCTGTGTCTTTACCCCAGGGTTCAGTTCGTGACCACGCTGGCTGTATTGGCCACAGCACTAGAGATGGGGGGCGGGAGTGAGAGAAAAGGACGGGGCAGCACCACTACAGGACTGAAAAGGTTCTTCTGGGCTCCAAGAACAGCCAGAAATTAACTAAATCAGCCTTCACTGGGATCACCTTTTTTTTTTTTTTTTTTTGATAGTCACAAAATTCTCTAAACCAGCAGTTATCAAGAGGGGCCCCTGGGCATCAAAGGGGGATTTGTTAGAAATGCAAATTCTTAGGCCTTTCCTCAGACCCACTGAACCAAAATCTTCAGGGGTGGGGCCCAGCAACCTGTGTTTTAATATGCCCTCCAGGGGAGTCTGATGCTCACTGGAGTTAAGAGAACCACTGCTCCAAACAAAACACCAGAGGTATACTTCTGTTTCACATCTAGCTATATAGCTTGACATAAGTTAGTTAATGTTTCTGTAACTCAGTTTTCTCATCTGTGAAATGGAATGATGGTAGTACATAGTTTAATTTATTGTACAAATTAAATGAAGAAATTCATTTAAAGTATTTAAAACTGGAACTTGCATAGTATAACTCATCAACAAACATGTCTCTATTATCATCATTATTTGCATTTGAAATCCACTGTGACAACAGCTGATAACATTAATAGCCACCACACTCTGTGTACTTGTTATGTGCCAGGCACTGTTCATAAGACTTGATATGCAAATAGATAATTGTCACACTGACTGTAAAAAGTCATTTTGTGGTTCTCGTTACCTCCATTCACTCATTCACCCAACAAACATTAACTGAACCCTATTATGTTCCAGGCACTGTTGGAGGCACAGGAGTACCATAGACCAAAGCAGACGAATGAATCAGCACTTTTATTAAAATCATATGTGCCTGTGACACATGTAACTCAAAATCTCCTTCTAAGATTTCTCCCGGGAACCCCAAGGCCCCACTTGGCTCCTGCCCAGGCTGCCATTCTCTGCTCAGAGCCTGCCTCTGCCTCCTTCGAATCCTCCATTCTCCTCCACACTCTCTGCCACCCTCACCCCAGAGCACCAAGAGTGCTTGCTTTAGGCTTTGGCCAACAATGCTCACTCCCTTGTGGGGCTAAGACGTGCCTCCCTCGGGGCCTATGGTTTTAGCCATGTCCATGCCATGAAGGTGGCCAGAGCAGGGCAGATTCGGTTAGTTAACGTGTATTAGGGTAAGGAGATATTATATTAACATTGAAGAGGGTAAGTTATACACACACATGGGGAAACTTTAGAACATCCAGCCCCATTCACTCTCCAGGTGACATGATCCTAAGGTCTAATATGTTGAATGTCCAAACACCGGCATAAATGAGTATTTATCTATTTCTTCAGCTACTTTGCATATCTTAATGCCTACAACTGAAAGTTTCAGATATATAATAATTAGGCCATTTGGAACCTGCAAATTGAGGTGTTGATCCTTTCTCCAGACAACCACTCATGCAAGGTGTAGAACAAGGTTTTGAAAACTGTAGCCCACAGGACAAATACAGCACATTGACTGTTTTTGTAAATAAAATTGTATTCAACTACAGACAGGCTCATTCATTTACATATGCAGCTAAGATGCTTGGGCTGAAAGTAACATAAGCACAACTCAAAATTATTTTTTACAACTTTCTTAGTAATATTATTTGAACAAAATAAAACTCACCCCACCAGTTCTTTGTAGTAGGCACTTGGCACACAGGGTGCCCTTAAGACCCGAAGAGACTTGGGCTGGACCCCAGCTCATCCCAAGGAAAACTTGGTTCTCAGCTGCCTGCCCCAGGGAGTGCTTGCCTTTCCATAAAGTGAATTCAAGATGGGAAAGGTTGAGATTTAGAATAAGGGCCCCAAATCTGCTGGGCTTACTGAAAAGAAAAAGCTGAGAGAGAAGAGGGAAGAATGTTTTGCCTCTTGCACCTGAAAAGTACAGAGGCATACTGCATACTGCTTCAGGTAAGGCTGGATCCAGGGACTGAAACAACTTCAACAGGACTTGGTTTCTCTCTACCTTTTGTGTATGCTTTCCTCTGTGTTGACTTCATTCTTGCACAACAAAGCAGATGCTGGACAGGTTAGCCACCCTGTTTCTAGTAGTTCCAGTAAAAGTTAGAATTAAGCCCCATTGGATCAGTTTGGGTCTCAAGCCAAACTCTGTTTTCTGTGGTTAGAGGGTAAAATATGCTGATTAGCTGGAACTGGAGCCAAAGGAAAATGGAGGGACTAGTTAAAAAAAAGGCACTAGGAATGCTGGCTGGGTAAAAATGAGAGATAGTCACAAGAGTTAGGTAGGGTGTAGGTCTGAGGCTGCTGTCCACCCATTCATTCACTTTGCAGATACTTATTTAGCAACACCTGTGTTCTGGACACCATGGGAGGCTCTGACGATGAATAAACCAGACAGATATAGCACCTGCTCTTAAGAAGCCTGGGTCCAGTGGGGAAGATGAATAAACACACAGATAAATGGGGTGGGTATGAAGAGTGAAACTGATGGGAAGGAAGAAAACAGGGATGAGAATAGGACATAATGGTGTCAGAGAAGGCCAAGTGGAATGGCAATTTGGACACCCATGCACCAAAACAAAACAAAAAACCAGAAAGAACCAGCTCAAAATGCAAAACCAGATAAGTCAGATGGTTGGCACAGATGTGCAAAGCCAACAGACCACGTTTTCCCAGGGAGAAGGGGAGGGAAGGAGGGAAGAGGGATACAGACGGGGACGTAAAGGGCTTACAGCTAGTTTTCTCCGTTTAGTCTCATACTGCCAACTTCTCATCATGAATCCCCTTACTCAAGTTTGGTCAAAGGGTTTCTTTGCCTTGAATAAATCACTCTTGACTATGGAATTAATTAAAAATTTCAAGACTCCTAACCTCATTAGTCGCCCACAAGACACTATTTTTTGGGCTCGTCCATTTTTAAATGATGCAAGATACCCAAAATTTTACTGGGTTATGGCTAAAAAGTACCTACACTTTAAAAAAATTATATATATATAATTATATACATACGTATATATATAATTATATATGTGTGTGTGTGTGTGTGTGTGTGTGTGTGTGTATCTTGTGTTCTAAGGATACACAGGAACTGAGGCAGTCAGTTCAGACACTCATTTAAATGCCAAAGCACCGGGTCCATTTCTTGAGTTCTCCTCAGAGGAGCTGCAGGCCCATGAGGCACAAAGAATGGTTCACTGCTAGTCCTGGAAGGCACCTCATTCCTCAAAGATGCCCAACGTGCACACACACGCACAATGCACACACAGAGTACACAGAGCACACACAGACACACAAATTATCTCCATGCACATATATACACATGCACACACACAAAGAACACAACGTGCATACATACACACACAAGGTACACATACACAAAGTGTATGCATATACACATACACAAATTACACACATACACACACAAAGTACACATATATACACAAAGCACATGCAGTAAAACACACACACAGATTATGAAAAGTACTCAGGTGGAGTTTTGACTACCATTCATTGAGGTTCTACTCACTGACTCAACGCCAGGCACAGTGGTTAAAGGTGTTTTTGCACCTGCCATAACGGCACAACTGAATGAGTGCTTCCCAATCTTCCCAGCACCCCTAGAAGGCACAGTCTTATCATCATTCCCCTGTTTTAAAAGGAAATGACCTGCCTCAAGCCACACCTCTAGGTCATGGTGGAGCCAGATGTGATCTGTCTGTTGGACATCTCCCCTCTTTGGTCAACTCCATGCAGCTGTCTTTATGAATGTGCATGTGTGTATGCCCAGGTCCTGACCCAGGCATTGCGTCTGTGTATATGTGTCTCCCTATGATGTAGATCTCAGCACCTCACACATCTCAGGGTATAAAATGGTGCTCTCTATACTCTAGACCACTGATGCCATTTCAGATTTATTGCATTTATTTAAAAACAACAAACATTCTCAATTATTCCCACACTGCTCAGAAGCATAATTTACTCAGAGGTATGAGCTATCAAATTTCTCAGGGAGTGCTTCAAAATGTCAGATCTAAAAGATGACTCCCATGTTGGTGAATATGAAACACCCATTTATATTTTTCATTTTTACTTTGATTTAATTTTCAGACAATTCAACTTTCTTCCCATGCCTGAGTGCCTAAATTCATTTTACTTGTCAAAAGAGACAAATTTTCATAATTACAAAATAAAACATGGTAGCCCTTCTTTGGTGACCGCATATTTCACATCATTTTTTTTCTGGATGAAAATGCCTTCCTAGTCTAGTTGGCTTACTTCTGACATATTTTTATTCAGTATCTGCTTAGAACAAGGGTACAGGCTAAACATTCACTAATGTTTTGCTATGTTAATGAACATCTGTAAAAAGGGAGATGAAATTTCCCAACCCAGCCTGTGATGCTCATATCTTCTTTTCTGTAATTTGTGCTGAAAAAGTCAATTTTCTGAGATTACGAGCTGAGGCATGAAATATGCCATATCCTCTAATGATTCTTTTTGCCTTGACCAAAAAGCCCTCAAGTCCCATCTCCAGGTTCAAACAGGGTGCTCGTTTCACAGAGGTCAGAAGCATTTAGGGTTTTCTTACCTCAGCGACCAAGGACATGCACAGGATGTACTGAGGGGGTTTGGTTTAACATTTGAATTTTATTTATTTTTTTATACAGCAGGTTCTTATTAGTCATCAATTTTATACACATCAGCGTATACTTGTCAATCCCGATCGCCCAATTCATCACACCACCACCACCACCACCACCCCGCGGCTTTCCCCCCCTTGGTGTCCATATTTTTGTTTCCTACATCTGTGTCTCAATTTCTGCCCTGCAAACTGGTTCATCTGTACCATTTTCCTAGGTCCCACATATATGCGTTAATATACGATATTTGTTTTTCTCTTTCTGACTTACTTCACTCTGTATGACAGTCTCTAGATCCATCCACGTCTCAACAAATGACCCAATTTCGTTCCTTTTTATGGCTGAGTAATATTCCATTGTATATATGTACCACATCTTCTTT